>NC_041405.2:38415287-38462787 GCF_900747795.2 Erpetoichthys calabaricus
ATATATATGTATATATATATATAATATATATGTGTGTATATATATATATAATATATATATACACACATATATATTATATATATATATACACATATATATAATATATATATACACAAATATATATATAAATACCCATATATTATATAATATATATATACACACATATATATATTATATATATATACACATATAATATATACTAACCACATATACACATATAATATATAATATACAGTATATCACACATATATATATATAATATAGACATATATATATATAATATTATATATCACAATATATATATAATCTTTATATATAACACACTATATATATAATATATATATATATACAACACATATCAATATACACATATATAGTATACATATATATATCCAACATATATATAATATATCTATATATACACCACTATATACTATATCAATATATATATACATATAACTATACACTATATTATAAATATATATACACATATATCATACACATATATATAATATATAACACATGATATATATATAATATATATAATATCGTATATATATATCCACGATATATATAATATAATTTACTATATTAATATATATACACATATATATATATAATATATATACACATATAATATAAATAATATATATATACACATACTATATATATAATATATATATACACATATATATAATATATATATACACATATATATAATATATATATATACAACATATATAATAGTATATATATATATACACACATATTATATATATATAATATATAATATATATATACACATATATACACATATATATATATATACATATATTATATAATAATAATAATAATTCATTACATTTATATATATACACACATATTATATATATATATGTGTGTATATATATATATATATATATATACACATATATATACACATATATATATAATATATACTGTATACACATATATTATATATATATATATATATATATATTATATATATTATAGATATATATATATATATATATATACACATACACATATATATATAATATATATACATATATATATTATATATATATACACATATATATATATGTGTGTATATATATATATTATATATAATATGTGTATAATATATATATATATGTGTATATATATATTATATATAATATAATATATAATATCACACACACATATATAATATATATATACACACATATATATATATACACATACATAAATATACACTTTTATTTTTACTTGCTTAACTTGTGGGGGTGTATCCTGTAGCAAAGCTGTAACTTTTTTCGTGAAAGCCCTGCTTTTAAATTTTTATGAGAAGAAAGCTTTTTAAATTGAGGGAAAATATCCCAATAGCAATTTGTTAAGGATCTGTTTTTTGTGAAGCAGCCTTAACACAGCTTTTCCGCTGTTTTATAAACGAACGCCATATAAGGTCTTCCTTTTTCCTTGCTTCGCCAAGGAAAGAGCCTTTTTATTAAATCCAAAGGTTCTTCGCTTTTTTTTTGTTTGTTTATTACGATTGTTATAGTTCTGTTTGTATACGACGTTGTCAGTTCAGCACTGAGGTTGTAATATGACGAAGCCGTGCAAGCTTACTGTTAAGAATGCAACGTTAGTTGTACATGAGAAAAGCAATCTTGCCTCAAATCAATGGCAAACTTTTGTAGGTCTATGAACTTAATTTAAAGTTTAGGTTTACACGGTGCTTTCTTTCCGAAGTACCTGCAGTCATGAATATGTCTGTATGCGTCAGTCGCTCAAATCCCCGCGCTTCGCACCAGCGAAGTACTGCTTTTAAATTTTTATTAAGAAGAAAAGAAAACCTTTTAAAATTGAGGGAAAATATACCAATAACAGTTTGTTAAGGATCTGTTTTTTTTGTGAAGCTGCGTTCACTCGAGTGATCACTTCGAGATGACTTGCTGGCTAACCATAAGCGTTACCTGGTAGGTAACCACCCATACAATCAGATTGTGAATCCGACTACGAATGCCGTGAATGTAATTACCCCGATCTACATGCTGTCAAATAAACGAACCACACGCCGTGGCGCAATTTTAGGGGCTTAGCCTCTAGCGCTGACGTCCGAGGTTCGATTCCCTGTAAGGGAGTGAAGTGAGCGCTTCGCACCGGCGAAGTACTGCTTTTAAATTTTTATTAAGAAGAAAAGAAAACCTTTTTAATTAAGTCTTAAAAAGAGCTGTAAAGATATTGACAATAAGCTACGCAAACCCACCAAGACATGCAATCGTTTAAATCAAAGCGCGAGACGAAAAACACCATCCAATAATATTAGTTAACGATTAACACATTTCTATATGTATTGTAAGCATACAATACAACTGATAATATGTTGCGCTTATTTATCTGGTGTACTGACATTTTTGCGCGTTTAACGGCTGAAATCTAACGTGGTTTGTGCCCTTCAGAATGAAAAGAGTTTGCATTTACCTTTTTAATAAAAGGCGAGCTTTAAGCCTGAGAAATCACCCCGTAAATGCACACGTTTAATTGCACATGTGTTAATATGTATGCTTACACAGTATTAAAAGACACTCAACAAGTACACAGTATTAAAAGACAGTCAACAATTAACGTCATTTACCTTTCGTTCCCGCGTTTTGACTTGTGCTGTAAATCTCTTCTTTTTTCAGTTCACGTGATTACGTAGGAGGCGTAATACGTGATGACTCCGCCTCCTCCATTAGAGTATATGGACAAAAAACAGGTTCCAGTTATGACCATTACACGTAGAATTTCGAAATGAAACCTGCCTAACTTTTGTAAGTAAGCTGTAAGGAATGAGCCTGCCAAATTTTCAGCCTTCTACCTACATGGGGAAGTTGGAGAATTAGTGATGAATGGAGTCAGTCAAACAGGTTCCAGTTATGACCATTACGTGTAGAATTTCGAAATAAAAACCCTGCCTAACTTTTGTAAGTAAGCTGTAAGGAATGAGCCTGCCAAATTTCAGACTTCTACTACACGGGAAGTTGGAGAATTAGTGATGAGTGAGTCAGTCAAACAGGTTTCCAGTTATGACCATTACGCGTAGAATTTCGAAATAAAAACTGCCTAACTTTTTTAAGTAAGCTGTAAGGAATGAGCCTGCCAAATTTCAGACTTCTACCTACACGGGAAGTTGGAGAATTAGTGATGAGTGAGTCAGTCAGTCAGTCAGTCAGTCAGTGAGTCAGTGAGGGCTTTGCCTTTTATTAGTATAGATATATATATATATGTGTGTATGTATGTATGTATGTGTGTATATGTATGTGTATATATATATGTTGATATATGTATATATATGTGGATGTCTATATGTATATATATGTATATATGTAGATATGTATATAAGTATATATGTTTATGTATATATATGTTTACATAACCTCTTTAACACACTACTTCTCCGCTGCGAAGCGCGGGTATTTTGCTAGTATATATATATATAGGACAATTGAAAATTAAAGAGCAGATTTCAAAAATTAATTTCAAACAAACTGAGTAAGACAGAAGCACATTCTGCACATCAATGGATAGAGGAAAGTTCAAACTTTGGTCCTATGATTCTTCAGGTTGCATGCACTCAACATAAGCACCATGTGTAGTGTGACAAACATCAAAAAGATAGACCATTTCTTGCCACACACAAATTACTGAATTCACAGCTTCCTCAATTCAATGTTTCAAACCTTGAAGATTAGCAGGCATAGGTGGAACAAACACTCTTTCTTTAATGTACCCCCATAGATAAAATCACAGGAGGTAAGGTCTGGAGACCTGGGAGGCCATAGACGATGAGGAAGATCTTGTTGTCCACCACTTCCAATCCATCGTCCTGGAATGGTGTCATTCAGGTAACACCGGACCTCCAAGTGGAAATGCATTTGAATCTTCTTGAAGTTGAATTTTTAAACTTTGAATTTTCCTCTATCCAGTGATGTGCGGAATGTGTTTCTGTCTTACACAGTTTATTTGAAAAACATTTTTGAAATCTGCCTTTTCATTTTGAATAACCTTGTATATACAGTATATGTATATGTATGACTACCCCAACACCACATGACATTCCACTCACCGTCTGCTGGTCCATCAATGAACAGACCTTCTGCCTCTGGTAGAGAAATCCTCTCAACTGCTCCTAGAGCTTTAATAAGAGCCGATCACAAATACAGATACAGAGAGGATGTTACTCATAGAGACACTTTCTGTACTTATTACAGATTCACTGAAGCCAAATACAGTAAGCCTCTGGCAACAGCACATCCAGAATGATGTGAACTCTGTTGATCTTTTCAAAAGTGCCTACAGCTCTTGACAGCACTTCATCAGGTAGATGTAAAGGCCATCTGTCAGCTCCTCATCTTCTACAGTATAGGTCATTACATGGTTACCTGTAGGATCATCCTCATTTTTAAACCATTTGGATGACACCTTTTGATATACAACAGCCTGTTGGACAAGAAAATACAAAAGTTTGGCACTATAAAAAAGTCATCATAGCTCTTTGCTACTAGATAGATTACAATAACAATGTTTTACTTATTATCTGAACTAAGTTATCAGCAAGTGTATCTGTATATTCCTCAAGAAGTTCACTGCTGCCATGTTCTTCTTGGTCCTGACTTTTAGACATTAAAATGTTGATGTTATCCTGTAAACGTTTATCTGCACATACCAAAACACACACTGGTGTATTTAAAGTTATACTATTTGACCTCATTTAAACACTAGAGTATTTAAAATTCCAATTTTATTTAAATTGACTATGTGAGTTGTCACCTTAGATTGTCCAACCATCCCAAAAAGAGCAGCTCCAAAAGCAGGGTACCTACACCAGCAGTCAGTAATGGTACACTCAGTACAACATTAGGGCTGTGGAACCCCAAACTTCGGCTATTAAATGTGATCTCAAGAAAAGATGAGGGTTAATAACAATACTAATAACAGGAGCAATAATAAAGATACAGTGGTAAAAGTGAATATTCATTGGAAGAACTGGGGCTCTAAGAGTGAGGCATCTTATTTTGTTTAACTCTTGCTATCATATAGTACATTCTGGCTGTCAGAGTTAGTTATATATATATTTTAAGACACTGGAAGCCACTGACGAACCCAACTCTTCGTTGCCAGTCTGTAGCTGCGAAAAAGTAAAAGCAATACAGTTTTAACAGACGTCATTGAACTTGATCGTGACTTTGTGTAACGTTAATGCAAATGGCCAGAAGGTATCACTAGAGAGGTGAGTGTCAAATACTCCAAGTTTCAATATGATTTCCAACACAATCGATTCAAATATTTTGATGCTTCGTAAGGCTCCTTCTGTATTTGGAGCCATCACTCCAACCAATTAAGCTGTCAGACGTCATCCTTCTACATCCATGCGATGACGTGTACACGTCTCTGAAGAGTGGCGTTTCCCGCCCAGCAAAATTCCTATAAAAATTCAGGCCACCGCCATGCGCGCAAGTAGCTATGCCGCATATAGGACGTGACCTGCACTTCTCTCAAAACTGAAAGTAAGCCCTTGCCCATCCCATGGCTACCGCCCAGACAACTGCCAATATGGGATCACTTTCTAAGATGCGGCGGACCGAAACTAAGATGCTTCACACTGTCTCTTGTTCTTCCAGCGCTAGGAGGTCGTGGAAGGCAGACAACATATCCCAGCTGGACAGTGGCAGAGCCATCTTTCCACTCTCGCACAAAACCCGCTGCAACGCTCCCCAGAAGCCACTCATATCATCGGTGAAGACGTCCCTCTGCACTTTCCAAATGGAAAAAAAAGCAAGCTTTATTTCTTTATTTGACGCTTTCTCCCAAAACTACTGCCTCTCTTTCAACACTACAGAGGACACAAAACAAACTTTATTTAACTGTTGGTAATTCTAGTGGGGCACTTTACCACATATACACTAACCTACTTATATGTCTCCCCAACACACTTGTGTCCCTCCAGTTCACATGTAACCTGTCACAGTGGAATAGGTCCCATCTATTCCAAAAGGAGTCCCAATGCCCCATAAACCTATACCTTTCTACCCTACACCAAGATTTGAGCCACGTGTTAAGCCTTTTGATATCCTCAGTCTTACCTACACTGGTGTGTGGCACAGACTGAACATCGGAGAAGACAACTTTGTCAGTTCTGCTCCTCAGCCTAGAACCTAACTATTCAAACTTGAATCACAGAACTGACAGACTTACCCTTATGTACAGTATGTCATTTATTTAAACATGGACAATGACAACTGGATCTGTTCCTGCTCTGGTCAGGACACTATCAACTCTTCCAGGGAGGTCTCCCACCTGTGAACCCAGAAGACAACACACTGTGCAAGACTGTCTCTGGAGCAAATCTGTGCTACAATCCCCCTAATTACTGAGTCCCCAACTATCACTATGTCTCTTTTTCTGGGGACTGGTTTTGAGGTTGCTCATTGGGGCTCCTCATGCCTGCCTACCACCTTGTGACGATGCGGGTTCTGCTCCATGCTCCCATCGGCTGTTAGGGAGCCCTTGAACCCAACACCGTCGGTAATGTCACCGATGAGCTAGACAGTGAGGCAATAACAATGAGCAAGGGGATGGTTTAAAAGTGCTAAGTGCTTTTATTAAAAGACAATCAAAAACAGTGTTCAAAGTAAAGTGCTGTGCAGTTCATTCAATAAATAAATAATCCATAAAACAGTTGTGAAGTGAAGGTTAAAACCAATAGACAAAACTCTTCTAAAAAAACCACGAGGTAAAATAGCACAGGAAGCAATATGTTAAAATCAAAAAGCCCGATGTCTTCCTTTTAGCCTGGCGGCTCCCCTGCTACACCCATCTGGGCTGTTCTACCGGAGACTCACCCTACATGCAGCTGACCTTCTCTCTGCCTGCTTCAGCTGTTTGGATTGCCTCACCGACCCCTGGCTCCGATAGGCTCTTCTAGACAGCGACTTGGGTTCCTCAGCGACCGGGGCGCCCACGCTGGGGAATACACACCCCAAGTCTTAACTCCCGCTGCCGTCCGCGGCCTTATGCGGAGAGTCATCCATCTTCCGGTCACTCCCGCCCTTCAAAATCAATGCTGCGGGAGCGACCACTACTGCTACTCCTC
Source organism: Erpetoichthys calabaricus (assembly GCF_900747795.2). Classification (NCBI taxonomy): domain Eukaryota; kingdom Metazoa; phylum Chordata; class Cladistia; order Polypteriformes; family Polypteridae; genus Erpetoichthys; species Erpetoichthys calabaricus. The sequence continues at coordinate 38,422,426 of NC_041405.2, forward strand.
GGGTGTCGGCCTAACACCCAAGCTACCTGTACGGCTGCTGCACGAGCCTGCACTCGCTCGCTCACTCTCCCGCACCGACTTTCTCTCTCTCTCCTCTCCACTGCTTCCTGCCTCCTCCTGCAACCTCCGTTTCTTTGTCTTTCCTTTTACTTCTTCTCTTTTTTTCTCCCTTTTAACCTGCTCGCGCTTCTCTATATATGCGGAGAGGACATGGCAGCTGCAGCCCATTAGCCACAGGAATGATCACAGATGTGGGCAGTCTCTCACCTGTGCATTTAGGTGAGAAACGCCCACACCGCAGATTGCCCTGCAGCTCGCTACAGTCACCACGCCCCCTCGCTAAGCGCGACAATTATTTATTTAAAACAAAACGGCCTTTGTTGGAAGAGCTGTGGACCCATAACACCACATTCCACCCTCCATAAGACTCCAGTTGCATGGGAAGGCTCCACGCCACTACCAACCCTATGCAACTGGAGACCAGATCCACAGCTTGGCCACTCTACACTTCACTAAAACAATAAAAGCACTAAAACAATCAATTCCCACAATAAAACCAACCCAAGCCCCCCTTCACTAAAACAGGACATTAAAAGAATAAGAACTTTAAAAGACAAATAAAACCAGCAATAAATAAATGTTCATAAAAAGCTCTGTCCTTTAAAAATGTCCTCCTCCGGCTTGGGTACGTGGGTCCTTTTCAAAGTCTGGCACCAATCCCGCTTGCTGCTCTGTCTCCTCTTCTGTCCCCACTGCTAGCTCATCCCACCGCTGCCACCAAATGTGACGATGCGGGTTCTGCTCCATGCTCCCATCGGCTGTTAGGGAGCCCTTGAACCCAACACCGTCGGTAATGTCACCGATAAGCCAGACAGTGAGGCAATAACAATGAGCAAGGGGATGGTTTAAAAGTGCTAAGTGCTTTTATTAAAAGAAAATCAATAACAGTGTTCAAAGTAAAGTTCTGTGCAGTTCATTCAATAAATAAATAATCCATAAACAGTTGTGAAGTGAAGGTTAAAACCAATAGACAAAAACTCTTCTAAAAAAACCACGAGGTAAAATAGCGCAAGAAGCAATATGTTAAAATCAAAAAGCCCGATGTCTTCCGTTTAGCCTGGCGGCTCCCCTGCTACACCCATCTGGGCTGTTCTACTGGAGAGTCGCCCCACATGCAGCTGACCTTCTCTCTGCCTGCTTCAGCTGTTTGGATCGCCTCACCGACCCCTGGCTCCGGTAGGCTCTTCTAGACAGCGACTTGGGTTCCTCAGCGACCGGGGCGCCCATGCTGGGGAATACACACCCCAAGTCTTAACTCCCGCTGCCGTCAGCGGCCTTATGCTGAGAGTCATCCATCTTCCGGTCACTCCTGCCCTTCAAAATCAACGCTGCGGGAGCGACCACTACTGCTACTCCTCGGGTGTCGGCCTAACACCCAAGCTACCTGTACGGCTGCTGCACGAGCCTGCACTCGCTCGCTCACTCTCCCGCACCGACTTTCTCGCTCTCTCTCTCTCTCTCCACTGCTTCCTGCCTCATCCTGCAACCTCTGTTTCTTTCCTTTTCTCTTCTACTTCTTTTCTTTTTTTCTTTTTACCTTCTCGCGCTTCTCTATATATGCAGAGAGGACATGGCAGCTGCAGCCCATTAGCCACAGGAACGATCACGGATGTGGGCAGTCTCTCACCTGTGCACTTAGGTGAGAAACACCCACACCGCAGATCGTCCTGCAGCTCGCTACAGTCACCATGCCCCCTCGCTAAGCCGCGAGCGCAGCGATTATTTATTTAAAACAAAATGGCCTTTGTTGGAAGAGCTGTGGACCCATACCACCACACACCTTAGAATTGTCAAAGACACCATCCAGCTCTGTTAGGACATGAAAATGGTTTGACACCTCTAATTCTGTGATAGATGCTCTCACTTTGCCTTGTGCCTTGTGACCATAACCAACCTATCTCTACCTGCCAGGGGCCTTATGTATAAACGGTGCGTACACACAAAAATGTTGTGTACGCCCATTTCCACGCTCACATTGCAATGTATAAAAACTAAACTTGGCATAAAGCCATGCACATTCTCACGCCAGCTTACACCATAGCTTACGCAAGTTTTCAGCTCGGTTTTGCAAACTGGCGGCACCCAGTGTCAAAGCAATGCTATTGTTCCTGTGAGGTTTCCCTTTCTTTTTTTAGTTCCACATCCCTGATGCAGTTTTATCAAATACACTGAAATTAACCGCATATGGTTTATTAGTTTAAGGCACCTGATTGTAATCAACCCATAACCATATAATGGTGCATGGAATGGCCAAACTATTTCAAATACTATAAGTGTTTTAACCCACTGAGTGTGGAATCGCAGTTCTACAGCAACTGATCAGAAAGCTCTACCACAGATTGTGTCAAGAACGGACAGAATTCTCAGGGTACAGCTTCTAGCACATGCTGCCTCAGCCATGCGCACAGTCTATTTGAAATTCTCCCATTTTGGCAAATTCTTCAGAGCCTTTCCTGCACGAACCTCGTGGTTCAGAAACAGTTTCATCCCAAGGGATATAAATGCACTCAATCAGACCATGAAGTACTCCCAGTAGAACTGTTTATACTTATAAGTACAATTACCTCACTGTAAACTTGCATTACTGTTGTAATATTGCACATCCTGAGCCACTTATGCTTTCAAATTGTATATTTTTCATTTTTTTTAATCATATTATTATTATTATTGTTTTTGTTGTTATTTTACCATTTTATAGGAAAAGAAATTTATGGAGGATTTGCATATTGAATCTCATTGTACCATACAATAACAATAAAGGTAATTCAATTCATTTCAATAGAAGAGAGCTCGTATTCTGGATTCTAAGTTGATTTAGATTTCCAGACACTATCTTCTTGCAGCTCTTAATATTATTTTTTAGATGAAATGCAGTAAAGCATATATATTACATCATACAGATAAATTTTTAACGTCATTTAAATAATGTATACTGTTTTTAAATGTGTGGACAAGGTGGACAGCGGTAGCGATGAACTGGCGCCCCATTCAGGGATTGTTCCTGCCTCGTCCTGTATGCTTCCTGAGACTGGTGCGACCCTGGATAGATGGATAGATGGATGGAATAATTAAACATGTACTATGAATATATTTCAATGTTACTTAAAAGTTATGAAGAATCAAGAGTTCTAAGCTTACAGATGGCTCACTGTCTATTACTGAGCTGATTGTGTGGCGACTGGTTAATTGGACAAAGAAAAGGAAGGACAGGAATTGGGGATTAGTGTGTTTGAAAGAGACAGTACTGCTGCAATAAATTATTTTATTGAGGGTCATGTACAGCGCAGCAAGCATCTTGCAGGAGGGAGGAACAATCTCTGGATGGGGCCATAGCTCGTTGTTACCATTGCACCACTGTGGCCCCATGTTTAATACATGCTTTAGTTCCTTTCATCATGAAAATGATATCAAGCATATATCCTACTATTTCAATTGTTCAGAGAGCTGTAATATCATGAATATAATGTATTCTGTGTCCTGTCAGCTTAAGAGAAAGCCTGTTTATGAATCAAGTAGTGATTCACATACATAGAGTACATAGAAGAACACAAAGAATACAAATCATTTAATGTGCTACTTTAGCTACAATGGAATTTGAGAAACTAGTAAATTAAAAGATTTTAAGATTAACTTTGACGTTCTACTTTAATAACAAAATTAACTACATGATCAAAGTGGACATTTCGAGATTAAAGTTGACATTTCAAGCATTTTTTTCCACTGTGTCCCTATTTTGTTTCTTTTCAATGTACTTTAATAAGCTTCCATATGACACTCAGACGGTGGGCTACGACTCGCCTTTTCATGGTGACTTTGATTTCTGACTATTTCTTTTTTATTTTGGACGCTGTGCGACTTTCTGAACTTGAACTTTCGATCAACTTCTTTTTGTTGTTTATACAACTGCTTAAACAACAAAAAGTACATTTTTTCTTGCCTCCACTTGGCATTCGCTGATATTCTTCTATTTTCCCCTCGTGCTTTTGCCATGGTCTTTTCACAGAGCGCTGAAATTAAGGGAATATTTATATTGATTTGCATATTCAAAGAGGCGTAATTCTGGGAGGAGTCTGGGAGGGGCAGCAGGCGCGTGCATGATCATTGCACTTCATGCAGACCAGGATTTATGTAGCGGAAGTGCGTGGAAGTTGGCTTACGCACGGTTTTCTGCATCTGAATTTTTTTCTGTGTACGCACATTTTGACTTTTGTCCATACGCCATGTTTTAGTGTGAATTCTAAGCACGGCGTTATGCATAAGGCCCCAGGTCTGGAGTCTTGTATACTATCTCTCTGAAGGACACCTGGCCCAGGTCCACCAATTCTCTACTAAAACGCAGGCCAGCCATCTCCTCCTCCAGCTGGCATCTCCTGCAGATGCAGCCTTCATGGAAGCCTGGCTCCTCCAAGCAATTCTTCAAAAAAATCCAACATATAAGAGGAGTTCCATTACACTGGCCCTATTATTAAAATTTCGCTTTGGATTACTAAAAACACACAACCTTATTTGTTAAAAGTAAATGATTTAACCTAAATGGTAAATGAAAAAAAAAGTTAAAAAATGAGAACCACTACAGTTATTTTACCCTTTCTGGCCCCTTAAAGTCCATAAATATCCTCCGCCTAGGCTGTGTAGTTTGTCTGTTTTTGAGGTTAACTTTAGTTTCTCTGTCTGTTCTCATAAATTTGTGCCCCACTTATTACTTAAAAGCTTTTCAGTCATACCATTTGTATTTCTTCTTATTAATGAACCCTTATACTGTCACCCTCTTAAATTGCTCTGCTTTCCTGACCGCTAAGAACTGTTCAATCCAGTAAACTTTTCACACACTTCTTCCTTCTTACTAAGAGAACTTGCTTACTGAATATCTGCTGCAAGTTATTGGCCTGATCTGGTACCTTAATGCTAGACATTGGTCTATACACATTGGGGCCTTTCTCTTCACCACTTTGAAGTCAACCGTCTACCTGTACTTACAATGAATGTTTTCTTACTTGTGAAAGTGTGTTTTTTACTAGCGTCAATGCTTAACTATAAGGGAGTTATGCTCTTTCCAATTATTCTTCACTAGCAAAATACCCGCACTTCGCAGCGGAGAAGTAGTGTGTTAAAGAGGTTATGTAAACATATATATACATAAACATATATACATATATATATATACATATACACATCCACATATATATATACATATATCAACATATATATACACATACAGACACATATATACATATACTTATTTGTATATCTACATATATATACACATATATACATATTTGTATATCTACATATATATACACATATATACATATAAACACATATCTATCTACATACATACACATATATCTATCTATCTATATATATATATATATATATATATATATATATATATATATATATATATATATATATATATATATATACACACATACATATCTATCTATCTATATATACATATCTATCTATCTATATATATATATATACACATACATACATACATATCTATCTATATATACACATACATACATACATACATATCTATCTATATATACACATACATACATACATACATATCTATCTATATATACACATACATACATACATACATACATATCTATCTATATATACACATACATATATACATACATACATATCTATCTATATATACACATACATATCTATCTATATATACACATACATACATACATACATACATATCTATCTATATATACACATACATATCTATCTATATATACACATACATACATACATACATACATATCTATCTATATATACACATACATATCTATCTATATATACACATACATACATACATACATACATACATATCTATCTATATATACACATACATATCTATCTATATATACACATACATATCTATCTATATATACACATACATACATACATACATACATACATACATACATACATACATACATACATATCTATCTATATATACACATACATATCTATCTATATATACACATACATACATACATACATACATACATACATACATATCTATCTATATATACACATACATATCTATCTATATATACACATACATACATACATACATACATACATACATATCTATCTATATATACACATACATACATACATACATACATACATATCTATCTATATATACACATACATATCTATCTATATATACACATACATACTTACATACACACATATATATATATATATATATATATATATATATATATATATATATATATATATATATAGCTGATTACCCAGTGGATTCGCTCACTGAGTGCAAGAGAAAAAAATAAAATGTATGTATAGAATAAGTTTAATTGCCAAATTTATTTTTCCACAAATAAAGGGCGCTTACAATAACATAGAAATCAATATAAACAACATTAACATCATTATCATATGAGAATATGAAGTAATATATAAGAAGCACATTGCATATAAATATAAATTATTAAACAGTAAAATGTTCTTCTATAATACGCTACCGTGGCTATTCGTTTGTCTGTCCAGGATTTTAAATCAGCTGTAGCTCGCAAACCGTTTCACCTATTGACTTGAAATTTGGTACACATATACTACGTCACGTCTACTATTCGCTTTCCCACACATATGAACATATATATATATATATATATATATATATATACACACATACACATATATACATAGTGCGTTGCAACACGGGCTGCGATTGTTACATGGGAGGGAGAGGACAAATCACAGCTTCCCGCTTTCTAATCGGGCTTGTGATTGCTGCTTTGACGGATGCCCAGATCCCACAGTATTTCCCCTTAGGAGAGGCGTTAGGCAAGTGTAATTGAATAGCGGTGCTGCAAGTTATTGCTCTTTTTATCTTTATTTTATTTTATTGTAGAATCAACTCACACCTGCGCGCACCAGTGCGTGCGTGGCGGATGCGTACGGCTGACGTTTTCATTGTCTACCACCTCCGCTAATCATTCTTGAGGCAGATTGAAGACTTAAGTGCCAGCTTAACTGAAAAATTAAAGAAAACATACTAAGTTTTAAAACAAATCAGTTTTAACGGGAAAAGATGCCGACGAAAGAAGAGAAGCAGCGGGACGCTAGGGTGAAGAGCTGCTCATTAAGCAGCAAGCTCATCAACCTCTGAGCAAACGAATGGTAAACGTACAGAGAAAGAGGATAAATACTATGAATGGTCATGTCAAGTATATTCACTCCACGTTATCGTGCAGTGCGCTGTTACTGGTATTTTGATAAAAGAATCTGAATAACATATAAGAAGCGTATAAATTATTAAACAGTAAAACATTAACATTTAAGAAGTAAAGATACATTGAGTACTACTGTAGTGCTTTCGGGTATAGTACATTTTTTGTTTGCCCATTACATGCATAAATGTATACATTTTTTGGTGTACCTACCCAAGAACACGCGACATGACCCGGCAGTTAAAAATTTATCGCTCCAGCAATTTTAACTCTGTTACAAAGTCATCTAATATGGTATTGCAAATGGCAGCAGGAGCGTTTCTATAAACTCAATTTAAACTTACTGTTTACACCGTGCTTTGAAGATGCATAGTATGCGACACGTGTTTCGCCGTAATTGTGGGCTCATTAGGAGTACACAGTCACTGCACTCCCTTACTGGAATCGATCCTCGGACGTAGAGGCGAAGCCCCTAACGTTGTGCCACGGCGTGAGGTTCATTCATTTGACAGCATGTAGATCGGGGTAATTACATTGCAGGCATTTGTAGTCTGATTCACAATCTGATTGTATGGGTGGTTACCTACCAGGTAACGCTTGTGGTTGGTGAGCAAGTCGGCTAACTTCTGCCACGGTGCCCTCTTTCAGTTGCGAGAAGCAGATCATACAATGGTTGAAATAGTTTAATATATATAGCAAAATCACCGCGCTTCGCAGGGGCGAATATGGTATTGCAAACGGCAGCGTTTCTATAAACTTAATTTGAAGTTACGGTTTATACCGTGCTTTGTTTCATATTCTTTTCCTACTTTATCAATTGTGTAATGTGTTTTTTGAACAGGTTTGATTCATGGAAGTGATCACTCCTGCTGCGTTCAGTCACTTCACGTGAGCCGCTCTCTTGTGTGATGTTGCGATGTCCACGGGTTTATTTAATGTTAGCTAAGACCCGGCAGTTAAAAGTTTCTCGCTACAGCAATTTTAACTCTGTTACAAAGTGATGCAAACTCTCGTTTATACCTCGTGTCTTCTCATTAAACTTGTATCTCGCGAATATGGCATTGCAAACGGCAGCGGGAGCGTTTCTATAAAGTTAATTTAAGGTTAGGTTTATACCGTGCTTTTTTATACCTCGTGTCTTCTCATTAAACTTGTATCTCGCGAATATGGTATTGCAAACGGCAGCGGGAGCGTTTCTATAAAGTAAATTTAGACTTACGGTTTACACCGTGCTTTTTTATACCTCGTGTCTTATGAAGATGCTTGTATGCGTCACTCACTCGCTTCTTATTGTTTCGCTGCCTTGTCAATTGTGTAATGAGTGTTTTCTTCAGCGCTCTTTGGGGCTCCTCCTTCTTTTCTACGTACTGAGTTCACAGTCAGTTCACGTGATTACGTGGGAGGCGTGATGACGCGACACGCAACTCAGTCTCCTACGGCCATCTTGCTGCCTTCCATTACAGTATATGGACAAAAAAGAGGTTCCAGTTATGACCATTACGCGTATAATTTTGAAATGAAACCTGCCTAACTTTTGTAAGTAAGCTGTAAGGAATGAGCCTGCCAAATTTCAGCCTTCCACCTACACGGGAAGTTGGACAATTAGTGATGAGTGAGTCAGTCAGTCAGTGAGTGAGTGAGTCAGTCAGTCAGTCAGTGAGGGCTTTGCCTTTTATTATTATAGATTTGCTTTGAATTTTTCCACTAAAGAATTGATGTTACTTTAAACTATTCTACACTACAATGCCAGTTTACTTACCGTACTTATGGACTGGATGGTTTCCAGAATGCTAGTTTGAATACAAATAACAAGTTTAACTAAGTACAAGTAACTTTTCCAAATGCTTCCCTAAACATTCAGCTGCTTTTGCTACATAAAAATAAAAAAAGCAAAAAATAAAAACCCTTCTAAAGGGAAAAACAATCTTTAAAAATCCTGCATGCCTCCTTTTCAGAAACCAAAAAACAAAAGTTTTTAGGAGCAAAATATATGTTTTAATGAACACTCACACCTCAGAACACAAAATGCTCAGCACTCCCACTCACAAAGATGACATCAGTATGTCTCAGTTTCCAATCTCCTCCAATATGTATGAAAGAGTGAGAGCTTGGGCTAAAAGCAGTGTTGGGGTGACAGGCAAGATTCTAGTTAGAGTAGGTCTGCACCAGGGATTTCTTTAAGTCCATACTTCATTGATTTGGTTATGGATGTGTTAAGTCATGGGATACAAGACCAATCCTCATGATGTATGTTTTTTGTTGCTGATGACATTGTGTTGTGTAGCACCAGAAAAGAAGAAGTGAATAGGAATAGAGAAGGGCTCTGGAAGATAGAGGGTTGAAGATGAATAGGAAGAAGACAGAATATACGAGGGTTAATGATGATCAGGATTGAGACATTAGCCTGCAGGGAGAGATAACGAAAAGTGTGGATACATTTAAATATCTAGTGGCAGTGGTAGCCAAAGATGGAAATTTAGATGCAGACATAACCCACAGAGTGGAGTGAGGATGGGGCATTTGGAAGAAGGTATCAGGATTATTATAGATAGATAGATAGATAGATAGATCTTTGTTTGTCCCCATGGGAATTTTGGCTTATTATAGAATTTCTTTAAAAAAATAAATAATAAATTGGTAAATAAGCAAATAAATAAATGTTCCAGTCCCAGTGAGGCATTATGCTGTTGGTGTAAAGGAGCCCCAGTAGCGTTTTTTTGACACACTTCAGCTGAATAATCTATTATCTGAAAATACTTGTTGTTGGTGTGTCAGAGAGGGGATGTGCTACATTGTTCATACTGAATCTCAGTTTTGTTTTAATTCTCTCCTTCGCTACTACCTCCAGGGGGTCCGGAGTGTGTCCTATAACTGAAGTTGCCCTTTTAATTAGAATGTTGAAGTGATGTTACCAGCCCAGCACAACACAGTGTAGAAAAACAGCCTGCTTTACCCCATCTGATATAGTTCCTCTGTGTTCTGAAACCAGTCCGTTAATGTGGAATGTAGAGGAGGACCTCTTCTACATCCACTTCCTGAATACTACTGGACAAAGTGGGTCTTTGTTGTGGTGAAAGTCAACAGCAGTTCCTTGGTTTTACTGATGTTAAGATGCAGACAATTCTTTTTGCACCAAGAAACAATCTTCTCCACCGACCCCTATACTTTGTCTCATCATCTTTATCAATACACCCCATAAATGCAGAATCAACTGAGAATTTTTGCAAGTTACATGACCTGGTGTTATATTTGTAGTATGAGGTGAACAGAGTGAAGAGAAAAGGTGACAGGGCTGTTCCTTGTGGTGCTCCAGTTTTGCGCACATCCATATCAGAAACACAGTCCTTGAGTCTGTCAGATTGCAGCCTGCCTGACAGATAGTCCATTATCCAGGACACCATAGGCTCATCCTCCTACATAAATCAGAGTTTACCCATTAACAGGGAAAAACCAAAAGAAAGTTAAGCTGCTGAGAAAGGGAACAGACATTTAGCATTATTTAATAATGTTTTGTAAGTGAACAAATATAAGCACTTTACCCCTTTAAAAACAGCTGTTATGTGAGTGTCTGTGATTGTGCCCTGCTGTGAATGCATGGATGTACATAAAAGTACAAAAACAATCTCTTATTTCAAATGCAAACATCTAAATTTCAGATTCTGCTGACTCCTTCTGCTTGGACTATGCCCTGAATCCATAGCACAGCTTCCTCATTTTTGTGACCTCTTGAACTTCAGTACTCCTTACTTCTTAAATTGTCAAAGATCACTACTTCCTACACTCTTAAAGGGATTAATCTTAATGAGTGTAAAATCTGCTATAGTAATATTTTAGAATGCTATACATCAGAAACAAAAATAAATATCAAAAATGTAACTTACAGTATTATAAAACCAATCAAGCAAATCATTTAATAAATCTTTATTAAGGTTGTGTAATTTACAGAGAACTGTACCACTGGATCTTACAAGGCTATATACTCTATATTCAAATATTCATGTTTAGATGACCCTTTTATTTTTCTGTTGTAAGAGTCTTATCTTTTCATTAAATAGAACCTTTTCCAGTAATGCTCCTTTAATTAATGATGTCTGTCAAGTATATATTGCATTTAATCTTTATTATGTTGTTTAATATAAATCACTGCTAAATTAACAATGTATTCAAATTACAATTTACATAGAAAAGAGAAGGAAGCAGACAAAATGTAACTTTGTATGTGAATTAAAAAGAAACTATTTTTAAAACTCTTTCTTATAAACAGATGAGTGATATTTAAGAAATATTCCTTTCACAGTTTTAATCTTTGTTGTCTTTTAAGACTGTGACTCTATGACGTGGTTCAAATACAGATACTAATCTTGAATCATTTTGAGGTCTCAAAAGTACTTGGCATCAACTTTTTTGATAACGTAGCAATATTAAAATACTAAAGAATCTTTCCATATAGTTGATCAAAAATAGCACATTTTAACAGATAAAAAGCGATGGATACCATAAAGAATATGTTTTAGCTTTAGCTGAAAATTTCAGAGAAATAATTTTTTTGCAGCAAAATATCAACTTGTTGTCAATAACTATGCATGGTTTATTATAAAAGTATAGTACCCTTTATTTTGTGATTTTTTTCCTTGTGCAATCCTGAAATAGTTTTATTAGATAACTAATGTACTATTAAATATATTAAAGAACATTGCACTCTTTGCCATTAGCATTAAGACACAAAGCACATTTATTTTAGGCTGAACTAAAATACCATTGTTTTTTCATGGTATTCAAAAATGGGATCGAAATTTTCAAACAGCGAGCAGAAAAAAGAAAATCAATGACTTTGTCTGCTTTTAGAATATTGTAGATGAATAAAACTTGCAATAAATTCCATGTTAAGTGCTTTTGCTGTGCAGTCAGCTAAAGTATTTCAAAAAGCTAAATTAACATATCACAACAGTCATATCATTTCAACACACTGATAAATGCTTATTCATTTCCTAGAAGAAAAACATCTCAAAATTGGCAATCAGGAGATTCATAAGAAAACTGCAAAATTTTCCAAATGGGTAATGTTATCTTCCCCACTCCTAGCTATTATGATCTTTCAACATATACATGGATAAATACCAGTCTGTGGGTTTTACAATTACATTTCTTGTTTAGTGGCAGTTAAAGGTAATTTGATTTATCCTTGATATGCGAGGACATTTTAGATGTTTGCATTTTAAAGTGCTACCACATTTGACCTTACTATACTATTAAACAGCAAATGCATTTTTTAAAATGTCCAATATAATAAACCAAATTACCAAACTACCAATTTTTTGCAGATATAAACAGAAACATATAGCAAAAAAAATGTCTGGATGAGTTATTAAATTTACAAAGCAGTGCACAAAATTATGACCTTGCATATTGTGTTATTTATCCATTACTATTGTCTTAAGTAACATCACATCCTACACTTTTACATAATACCAGTAAATATAGTGCAGACATACAGTTTTATTTTTTCTTTTACTGTAATTAAAAAAAAAGAATTTCTGTAGCTTATTGATCACAACAGTCAGCTTTCTTAGAAGTGATTTTATAATAAAACACTCAGGAGTTTCAGTCTGACCATTCATTTTCGTCAAGCTCAGAGTCATCATCTGATTCACTGTACTCCACAGCTATACGCCGGGACAGAATGGTAGCAACATCGTTTCCTACTGGTTCTTTTTTAGCCTCTTGTTCTCTCTGCTCTTGAACTTTTCGTAGCTGAATACCTGTCAAGAAAAACAAAATAATTTGAAAATAAATTCATGTATTTTGTGCACTTTTCTAATAGCTTAATTTTTGCATAATAATATTACTAAGATGTAAAATATGATTTCTGATCATTTTTGGTGTGCATTATTTGTAAAAGACAGAGCTATTACAACAATTAAATATTCTTCTTCTCCTCCTCCTCGTCTTCATCTTTTCCCACTTCTGTGTGAGTTTAATGTGCTTGACCAACTTTCTCCAAACAGCTTGGTCTTCCACCTCCTCCCCAATCAAGCCCTTTTACTTCAGATCATCTTTTACTTTATCCACTATCCTCCAATTTGGCCACCCTCACTTTCTCTTCCAGTGTACTTCTATTCCCATCAGTCTTTTGCCCACGTATTCATTGTCTGTCCTCATCACATGTCCATACCACTTCAACCTTCTTTCCTGTACTTTTCTTAGATATCTTTCCCAATTATGCTGCACCTCTGATTGTCTCATTTCTTATTCTGTCCTTGTTTGTAACTCCATACATCCATTTTAATATTCTCATTTCTGCTACATCTAATATCTTCTCCTGCGCTCTCTTTACTGCCCATATCTCAGTTCCATACATCATTGCTGGTCTAATGACTGTCTTAAAAACCTTACCCTTTAACTTCTGCCTGAATTCTTTGATCACATAATACTCCTGATACCTTCTTCCAAATGTTCCATCCACACTACACTCTGTGGGTTATCTCTGCACCTAGATTTCCATTTGGGCTACCACTCTTTTTAGTGTCTTACCCTGCAGGCTAACATCTGAATCCTGATCATCATGAAATCCTCATATATTCTGTCTCCTTACTATTTATCTTCATCCCTCTATCTTTCAAAGCCCATCTCCATTCCTCCAATTTCCTATTCACTTTTCTCTTTATTGGTTCCACACAATGTAATGTCATCAGCAAAACGCATGCACCAGGAGGACTGGTCATTTATCCCTTGGCTCAACAGATCCATAAGCAGATCAATCAGGTAAGGACTTAAAGAACATCCCTGGTTCAGACCTAATCTAACTGACACTCAATTATAAGCCTTCTCAAAATCAATAAACACCATATGCATTCCTTTCTGTTTTTTCTATTTTTCTCTTCCAACTGTCTAAATGCAAAGACTATCAGTTGTTCCTCTCCATGGCATAAAACCAAGCCGCTCATCCCCTATGGCAGTCAATTCCCTACGCCTCCTCTCTATAACGCTTTCCAAAATTTTCATTCTGTGTGAAATTAGCATTATCCCTCTATAGTTTCCACAATCTTTAATATCATCCTTCTCCTTATAAATGGATTCAATCACAAAGTTCCTCCACTCTTTTCCGGTACTGTCTCTAGATCTTCTGCACACATCTACTCCCTCTTCTTCTAAACTCTTCCACACTTCTGCTGGTATTTCATCTGGTCCTGTTGCATTTCCATTTTTCATTCTTTCCAGTTCCTCCCTCCTTATTTGTGGTATTATACCTTCATTTAGGACTCCATTCCTAAGTACTATCCTTGAATTTGCTTCATTCAACAGCTTTTCAAAGTACCTATCCATCCAATGTTTGATCCTATCATGCTTATTTAAGACCACACCTTGGTCATCATTCATATGGTTTATCTGACTGAAATCCTTTCCTACCTTGTTCCTAGTTTTCACTATTCTAAAAATCATTCTCTGCTCCTCTTTTGTCTCCAATCTTTCATATACCTCCTCCAGAGATTGTTTCTTAGTTTTTTCCACTGCCCTTTTTGCCTCCTTCTTTCTCTGCCTATACATTTCTCTATCTTTCCTTCTTAAATGATTTGTACCATTTCTTCTGTGATTCCTTCTTAGCCTTTTTCACATCCTGCACCTCTCTGTCACACCACCATTTCTGTTTGTCCCCAGGTGGTCTCTTTCCTGTAATTCTACCCAACACCTCATCCCCTGCTCTTAATACTACTGCTATTCTTCTATCACCATTCTCCTCACTCTCAAATGGCTGCACTTCATGCTGATTCTGATCTTCCAGTCCATTGTTTCCCCATTTATGACCTTACAATTCTTTATCTCTTTCAAAAGAGATCCTCTACACATTATGAAGTCTATTTGGCCTTCCCTTCCTCCACTACTGTAAGTCACAAGCTGATTTACCTTCTTTTCAAAAATGTGTTAATTATTACCAAATCAGATGCCATGACAAATCTACTACCTTCTCTACCTCCCCATTTCTTTTTCCTACTCCCCACCCTCCATGTATCTTCTCTATCAACTACGTATGCTTTTGGATTTATTATAGGATTTACTTCATGTCTATTCTTGTTCTGTCCTGTGCATGATCCGTCAATCAACTTCAGAGTTTTCTGTCGGAATGTTTCTCACTCATTCATTGTATGCCAAAACTCCACTATCTAATCTTGACGGTCACTTAGGCCACCACTTGCAAAGCTACTTGTGAACAGGTAGTGTGTCACTCCTTTATGCAAAAATGTGGGAACAGTAAGTAAGTAATTTCTTTTAAATAATGTATTTTCTTTGTAAAACGTGCTTCTTTGTCACTATGTTGAGAGAATAAGAATTTTTCAAAGCCTACTTTTTTGTCCTATTTGGTTTTTCCTTCTTTATCTGTAAGGCATATGACCACAGCCTAGAGGTACTTGACCTATTCAGTATTTGTTACCATTTTTAAAATTCTAATGCTATCAATATTCCAATTTATAAATTAAATAGAATGCATCTATTGATTTCAAATATCAGAAATACAAAAAAGTACATACAACAGCAAAGGCTTCATATGACCTCATATAGCACTTCTATACCAGAGTCTCATTGTTCCTCAAGAATTAAAATGTATATTTTATTTTAATTTGCAGCCTAGAAATCATTTCTAACCTATCAGAACCTATTTCTCTCTGCTTTTTGCAAGACAGAATCAATGGTTCACTGACTTACTTGACATTTTTCTCTTTTTATGTGCTGAACTATTTCTGATTATTCATTTTATAATTATGCTTACTTCACAGGTACAAAACTACATGACAAAATAGGACGTTGGAAATTTAAAGTGTCATGTGCGCATACTTGGACAGCTTAAGGGCTTGGGTGAGGGTAGTTATCCACCGAACCAGGATTTGGTGCTGTGTACTATTACTATTGCCTTCTCTCCTCCTCACTCTGTGAAACAGAAGACTGACAGCCATTCCACTCTGACTTCACTCCTGCTCTCTTCCCTTCTGGACCCGCCCCTTCCTGTCTAGAAACCATATGAACTTGGTTTAGTTTTGTTTTAAGCTCACTTCTGAAAAGAGATTTCAGCAACTTGTTGTGTGTGTGTGTGTGTGTGTGTGTGTGTGTTTTTAATTATAAGGGGTCACTAGGGTGATGCCCCAACCCTTTCACGTTGATTAATTTTACTCCTTATATAAAACAAATCCAGAGAACCTTCAGCAGTTGCTCACAATTTAGTCTACAGTGGTAGTTTAATACAGGAAATCTATAAAGAATTTTATAAAAAATTATAAACATTTTTAATCTGACTTTCATCCCAGTCATAGCACTGAAACAAACTGAATTTTTTTTGTAGCTAGAAATGCTTTAAATATTACTGGTCACAGCATTGTTTAATATAAGATTGAGAAATTAACGATACATACATCATGTGGTTTTCTTCCAGTTGATTTTCAATACCTGCAGGAGCCTGATTGCCATCTGCAGTAGCCATAAAAGACCATTTCCTCATTATGAAGACAACTTCATTTGTAAATGCAAGACTAGGGTGATACGTTTTATTAACGTTGATTATTAATAGTGAATAAATATGTAATTTAACCTTTAGTAGTATCTTCAGGTTCAGGTTCATAAACTGTTAGCTGAACTAACAGAACTTTCTCCGAAGCCTCAATCAGCCAGTTCCAGTATGTGAAATGAAACCTGAATCCTAACAGGGACCACTAACCATTTCTTATAATTCATTTGACTGTTGGTGCCAGCCTACCTGAGCCCTACATACAGTGTATGCTTAAAATTCTTCCCAAGCTTAGGACTGGGGGTAACATGTCCTAAATCCCCACAATAAAGACACAACCTTTCAACAATATGTGTCTTCTGGACATCTGCATTCAACCCTATTCTTTCCAATACCATTGGCATTGGAAACAATTTAACAACCCACTTTTGTTAAGTAAAACTGATGCTCTTGTCAAAGCAGAGCTGAATAAAGAGTGAATGGTCACTGAGCTGTCTATATATATATATACAGTCATATGAAAAAGTTATATACAGAATATATAATATGTATATACAGGAGGTGGTTGAGCAAACTCAACGAATGTAATACAGAACAAGCCCTGCCTATCAGAAATCACTCCCATATACTTTGCTTGCAATTTCTGGCAAAAAAAATCACTATGCCTTGCTTCTGGGAGTCTACCAAGGCTGATGCAACAACAAAGTAATGTGTATTACCAAGTCAATGCACATCATCAACCTGAAGCTTAGCTTCCACCAACAATCATCATTCTTACACCACAGATAATCACCACACCCGAGGCAGCAGACATTCAAAGACATTACTTTAAGGTTACTCATAGAAGTAAAGAGGAAGACATCAAAACAAAGTATTGAGAGATAATGCAAATGAAAGGAAGATATGCAGCATTTGGCAGAGACACCAGGCAGCCAGGGGAGCCATGCCCACCCCCAGAGGAATAGAGGGAAATGTCACAGATCTCCCAGAAAGTAAAAAAAAAGTTAACCACAAATGCATTAATTATACTTATGAAGAAAATGTCAGCACACATCAACCAATATAATTATTCAGAGGCCTTACTGTTAAAAAAGGTAAATTTTGGTAGAGATTCAGACTGCTCTTCGAAACAGTGCAAAATGCAGGAAATGAAGTCTGGCTGTCTCCGCTCTTAGATGAAAGTTCTGTTGACTTGGAAGTTATCAATGGCATCATCAGCTAGTTTGTATTGTCAAAGATCACATGCCCTGATTCATAAAATTCATCCGTAATGTTGCAATTTTGCTAGCAACAAATGTCTCTAAGTCTGTGTAATTGTGCTGCATCAAGTAATCTTCCACGTTTTCTTCAGGTGGCATCATTTTCAGCTGCCTTCTTTTTCTCTTTTTTACGTTACTGGTGTAGGTGCGCAAATAGGGTTTCAGTATTTATGGCAATTTGATATAAACTTTTATTAAATCTTCCAAATATTTCTTTAAATATATGTAAATATGTATAGCACTCTGATCTGTCAATGGGAAGTTTGCTATATAAAAATCATTGTACTAAACTGAATATACAGTATTTAATTATGAACTGAAAAAAACAAATTACATTGTTAAGAGAAATTTGCCTGAAATATTTCAGATAAAAAAAAAACGAATGTGTTAAAAGTTAAAAGAGTAATCTAGTACAGGCTTTACCCGAAACACTTAACTACTATACAGTATGAGTGTATGAAGAAACTGATTTAATGCCCTTTTCCAGACCACAAAAAAGATACATTTTCTTGGTTACAAACAGTGTGTCTGGGATGATTTTCAAACGTGAACTGCCAGTGCTAATAACCAATCATCCTCACAGTCATAGACTGCAAGCTAGATATTGATGACATGCAATAACAGTCCCAGGCACCGTCACAGCTGATGCTTTGTTCAGTGGCTGTCCTTGCAGCAACCTGCTGAAAGGGATGGGGCTGATCAGATCACTGCCTTGCTACATGGCATACAGTATCAGGGGTTTTGAAACACAGCAGTGATAACTGTCTGCTCTAACAAAACAGACCAGTTGGGTGGTTGTGGGGGACAGGACATCAAATCTCTGAATTCTAACATTTAAGTGCATAAAGATCAATTGTGCCTTAAGTGAATCAACAAAAATAACTAAAACTGTAAACAATAAATCACTCACAATAAATAACAACAAAAGTGAAAGTCTTCAGCATTTCCCAGTGGTATGAATTTATCTAAAGTATTATTTATATCAGTAAGAATAATGTTGTGCAGTGCCATATAACATCATTGAAAACACAAAGAAACTGAGGGCACTTTTTAAGATTTGAACCCAAATTCTGTGGTTGAAAATGGTTAATAACTAAAACCCAAAGTCATTGCCAAACTACAAACAGCTTTTGTATTTCAGCCATAAAATAACATAATCCAGATGAACTTTTCTTCGTTCTTTACAGGGTGCCACAAATGACATAGTAATAAGACATCTAAACATCTCATCTAAACTAAAACATTTTTTCATTATTATTGTTTGTTATTTATAATTCTATTAAAAATACATGTTACAAGGAAGTTTGTGAAGGTGGAATTATTCTGCTCTATAAAATTTCACAAATTCAAATTCTTGGTCAGGATGTGTAGTTCCTATGCATTAGAAACCTTTTAATCATTTTCTTACAGTTTTCAACTATATGATAATTCTGTGTAATTAGCAGTATTAGTTATACGAATATAGATGAATGTATATTAGATAAAATAGATTCCAACATAATTGTAGTACTAATTTAGAAACCATTAGGGCCATATTTAGTGTCAATGATTAAATTCTACACCCTTTTATCTGACTTAATTATAAATTAATGTATGATCATGTAATGTTGATGGGAGATTTTAATAGCCACACAGATGTGGAAACTGGCACTTGCAGCAAAAGTTTTACTCATCTACTTAACTCAGTGGGGTTTTCCAGATTGTTAATGGTCAGACTAATTGTCATAAACACTTATTGGATCGAAATATTACTTACAGAATTAAGATTCAAAGTTTCAAAGTTTAAGTATCCTGGAGGTGGGGCTTGATGGCAAGCGCCTGGTGGCCGGGCTTGCACCCATGGGGCTCAGCCGTGCACAGCCCGAAGAGGCAACGTGGGTCCCCCTTCCCATGGGCTCACCACCTATGGGAGGGGCCAAGGAGGTTGGGTGCAGTGTGAGTTGGGTGTTGGCCGAAGGCGGGGACCTTGGCGGTCCGATCCTCGGCTACAGAAGCTGGCTCTTGGGACGTGGAATGTCACCTCTCTGAAGGGGAAGGAGCCTGAGCTTGTGCTTTTGACCTTGTCACTGATTATTCTAGCCTTACTTTTTGTTTACTACTCTTTTGTCTACTAAATTTTGTCTGTACAGATATTTCTCTGTGCATTACAATTTCTGGTTTATCATAACTAAAACACCTTTGGAAATCCATCACTGTTGGTGATATAGTTTATTGTCGATACAAAAATAGAAGCAGCACACAAGGATCAAATGACAGTATCACATTAAAGCTCCCTGTCAGATGAACACATCATCAAAGACAGTAAGCGTTTGTGCTTGTCTTTTGGGCTTACAACTGTCAGAGACCAACATTTGTCAAGTTTAAGATTAATAGTAATAAGTAATAAGAGTTTAACACTAGGAAGAGTAGTAGAAAGACACCCAACGCGGTAGATACAGCACATTCCAATGCAGATGCTAAACTTTGACATTAATAAATATGATTTACCTCTCCGTATGGCAGCTAACAAATCACTTCGAGCATCGCTCATGGGGATAAGTGGAGCCTGTGTTTTCCTGGGTTCTGATGATGTTGGTGGTGAAACTGTATGAGCAGGTGACATTGAATGTACTGGTGGACCTGGAGGGGGTGGAGGCGGAGCAACAGGGGGACACCCAGCAGGGGGATGTGGTGGGGAAGATGTATACATAGAGGACAAGACAGGAGGAGGAGATGGAGTGTACTGTCGGGACACAGCAGTGACTGTGCTGGGGGCCAGAGGAGTAGAAGTTGTGCTGTTAAACGCAGTTTGAGCTGATGGGATAAGTGGAGGTGGAGGAGGTGGAGCGGGAGGCATAAAGAATTCTGGGACTTGCATCTGCTGGGAGCTGAAAAAAGAGAGAAATGTACACCGCATTAAAAACTTTTTCTGTTGGTGTATGAAAGCATAAAATAGTAATATAATAAATGTGTGACATCAGTAATATATAGATAGAAAAAAAGCCAAAAATAGAAGACAATAAACTGGAACAAACAGAATATTTTTAAACATTCCCACAAACTTTTAATTTGATTACTATCTACAATGCACAAAACCAGCAATAATTTTAGGAGGCTTCACAACATTTGATCTGTTATAAAAATATTTAAAAATCTCAATAGTTGCAGATGTTTCTGCAATAAATAAGAATCTGAGTTAACCTTAAGAAGCACACTTAATTCAGAAGCTGTAATTAAATATTTAGTACTAGTAAAACATTGGATTCACAGACTAAAGATACATTGCTTGAAGCTGGAAGGAAAACCTATTAACATCCATGTAGGTACAGTACATACATAGCTGTCAAGTCTCAGTGTCTAATGCTCTATGCATTACAGAATTAAAGAAGATAAGTCCAATCATATACTGTATATATATATATTTTAATAAAACTGAAAGATGCAGATAGTAGTGTCAAAGCCTTGTGAAACAGAACATAAGTGTGTCTTTTTGACACTTTGCAAATGTTTGAAGATTCTCACCAGAAATTCACCTCTTCTGATTTTGTAGGCACTCCTTTAAAAAGAGGCACACCCAACTAAGTCCATTTCCTTGTAGTGATAATAAATATCAGTGAGTAATATCCATGTGTATTTCTGGACAAGTTCATTAAATCCAATACACCTTTAGTGAAATGTTTGAAATACTAAATACTAGCCAACGCCCGCCATAGCATACGGCAATGTAAGAATAGGAACGGAAAACGGTGAGAAAGGAATTCAGAAATCAAGAAGAAATAAATACTTCTTGAAAGACGCAGTTGTGCATAGGTGTTTTGGTGGAGAAGACAGATAATGAGTTGAAAGATCTAACCCTAGAAAAAGCCACGCACAACTGACCATGTTTGAAGACTGGTATCAGGTCTGTGCTCTGGTCTTTGGGTATCTGACAGTGCATGTAGAATTTCCGGCCAAGCAGGATTACATGTGAAAGTGATAAATAAATTAGGCTTTCTGAATTTACGTACTATGGCCATGGCATCCTGATAGTTTTGTTGCATGTATCTTGGACTTCTTGGAAATGTGGACGGTAATATGATCATTTTGCCTACACGTACATTGTTATTTTCAGCGTTTGCTTGCAGTGCGTCTGATAGTCCATTGTATTGTTCCACGTGCAGATCTTGTTGATGTATTCTGAGATAGTTGAGACGCGTGCCCTCTGTTTTAACATACGCATCTACGACGTACTGTTGGAATAGTTTCTTTTATCGGGAACACATTGTAAATCTTTGTGCCAGCCAATGTCTCCATAAGGGAATAAAAGTGGGTAAACCATAGGATGGCAATTCATATTGAAATCTGTTTTACAGGAGTTGCCTATGGGATAGATGCAAATGTCCCTTACGGAAGGTGGTTTGCCATCTTCTCCGACAAAAACATCGGTGTGACATGTCGGGGCATTGTATCGTCGTAAATTCTGCCTAGGATTTTCCTTGAAAATCATTCGTACAGATGCTGTTGGATTGGACTAAGCGAGTTCATGCATGTGTTTGTATGATTTAGCGAAGGGGTTGATGGTTCTGAGAATGGAATCTAGCTGGAGAAGTAAATTTTCGCTTCATGCAGAGTTTGCTTTATTTTGTAAGCGTACTTCAGTAGCTTGCGCTGTATCAAAAACATACAACTGTCCATATCCTGGAGAGGTGGAAGTGTTAGCGTATAGTGGAGAGATTTGGTGATAAATTTGCCTGTCTATTTTTAAACAGTATGGTCCGTGGGCAGGATGTTTAGTTATCTGTGCACCCATGGAAGCAAAGGCTAGAGAAGAATTGTATTCTCGAATGTGTTCACGATAATTTTTAACTTCTGATGTTTGCTGTGTAAGAAGCTGTTTTAAAGACACAGGAGCCACAGGCAGCATGGGGAAGGGTTCGGAAGAGGACGAATAGGAATCGAGAAATGCCGTGTCGGCTGCGTGTGGGCGGGACCCGTTTTGAAGTGGAAGCAGAACAAACCAGCGCAGAAATATATATAAGAAATATCTCATTCAAATTTATATACATTCACTGACTATGAAAAGTATTCACCCCTTGGAAGTTTTTATATTCTATTGTAAACAACATTGAATCATGTGACTTCTAAAGCCAATTGACTATATCAGTGATGATATAGGTGTGTCATATTAAAAAAAAAGCAAAATTTGAAATAGTTATGTGATCATTTATTTTGTGTTTTATATTTATAATTAACTAGGGGGTTTTCCCCCTGCTCGCTTCGCTCGCCAACCCCACTGGCCAGCGCTACACACCTGCCACTTCGCATCTCTTCCACTCATGTTGTGAATAGGGGGGCTGAACGCACCCGAAGGAGATGCGGTTGCTCCTCCGAAACCCCCTCTTAAATGGTGATACAATGGGAAACAAATACAGTTTATTTTTACCTCCTCTTTGCTTGATCAGCTGTTGCTGCTGTTGCCGTGCCATGTGATCTACATCTCGTGTCGTGCTTCAAATATTTAAAAGCCTGCACAGCAGCTGTCCTAATCTTTTATTTCTGGTCCTGGGTGTGGTTAAATCTCTTGGCACAAAGTCTCATCTCACGTGACGTGAGTTCTTGATATTTTTAGTTTATAATTTAAAAACAGAATAAGAATCTGAAAATCTAACAACATCACATTAAAGTTCGATAAATTCTGAAAAGAATGATACCAAACATATATATGTAGGTTTTAGAATAAGCCAGATTTAAAGTGTGACAAAAAACGTGACATAAAAACGTGACATAAAATCATTGTACAAAATCGTTGCACTTTTAGGCTGAGGTTTTTATATATATAGAGTATATTAATTTAGGCCATGTTGCAGACATCTGTTTTCAGTTTGACATTTTGATCATGAAGATCATTGTCATAAACCCCAAATTAAATTTACCATGATTCAATAAAGCATGAAAACTTCCAAATGGCCAAATACTTTTTATAGGCATTGTACATACAATTCATGAAAATTGATCTTATCATTCTACATTTTCAGAGAGCAGGAATATCATGAAGTGAATGTATTCTGTGCGGTGATTGCTGCCTGTGCCTCCTCTTAGTGCAGAGGAAATCAATTTAAGAAGCGCATAGCGATGAACAACTGGGGTCGGGGAACACTTAACACAAAGCATTTAATGTGCTACATTAACTTATGATGGGGTTTGAGAAAATGTAGTAAATTAAACATTGATTTTAGGATGAAGTTTAGTTTACAACATTCTACTTTAATGACAAAATAAATTATGAGAATAAAGTTTGAATGTCAACTTTAATCTCGACATATAGTTTTTTTTTTCTTCACTGTGCCCATATTTTTTTTTTCTTCACCGTGGCCCTAATACACTTCCGTTGGGCTATACTACAAATAGCATTATAAATGCAAGTTGCAGTTTTATTATTTACTGTATGTATATAGCTTAGCTTGAAGCAAAGTCCATATTAATGCAGTTTGCCTTAATAATGGTTCAGTTGGTAAAGATATCATCACCAAGTTGCACTTGTTTTATTTTATTTTAATTTGGTGAATACTGTGTAATGCACCTGGGCTTTGAAGTCTTGGATGTAATAGTATTAATACTTTAAGTTGCACTATTATTTATTGTATTGTTATTATTTATTAGTTTAAATATTATGCAGTTTAATGATGGTAAAGTTGTTTAAAAAGTCACTTTAATGTGTAAATG
Organism: Erpetoichthys calabaricus; assembly: GCF_900747795.2. Taxonomy (NCBI): domain Eukaryota; kingdom Metazoa; phylum Chordata; class Cladistia; order Polypteriformes; family Polypteridae; genus Erpetoichthys; species Erpetoichthys calabaricus. Next base: position 38,447,142 of record NC_041405.2, read on the forward strand.
GACAGAGGTTGTTAACATTAACAAAGAGTAGGTGGTTTACAAAAAATATTTACTATTTATTCCTTTTCTAAGACATGTTCATTGCAATACAACTTTTGACAAGCACCTCTGGATATTTTACTAAGTCTAAATGCCTCTGGATGGTTGAAAATATGTTGTAAACATTTTAGTTTAAGTTGTTTGCAAACTTTGTTCTACAGTATATTTTGACTGCATCTGTCATGCAATGTGATTCCTTCTCTTCATTAGTGCCACCCCCTTGAAAACTATCACTTTATGGGTCCGTGCAAACCTGTATTAATACTTGTGTGCACATTAAAATGTTTTTTTGTACAATGTACAATTTTCATGACAGTGGAATAGGTTATTCTCAGCCAGTAATTGCAGTGGAAAATGTGGTTAACATCCACTCATGCATGGGAAAAAACTACCGTTCAATACCGTGAAACCGGGATAATTTTGAAAAATACAGTGATATAGAACTTTGGTTATACCGCCCAGCACTAATAGATAGATACATAGATAGTTAGTTGTGAAAGTCACTGTATGATAGATAGATAGATAGATAGATAGATAGATAGATAGATAGATAGATAGATAGATAGATAGATAGATAGATAGATAGATAGATAGATAGATAGATAGATAGATAGATAGGGCCAATTCAATGCTTTCACCACAGTAGACTCAATAATGGAATGATTCATTGACATGATTGAGAATATTGTTATTTGGCTGTTATTTTTTTAATAATTTAAATGTAGTTGCAGGTTTCCAATGGGCAAGGCTGTCACAAGTGAGTGCAGAAATGAATTTAAATGACATGAAATTATGATTAAGTGTTCTGTTTTTCTTTGATAGTAATAAAGATCCTTGAGGAAGCAACGAGTAATCTGGGAGAGCTGGTGGTTTTGTGTCTTGATCTGATAAATGCTTTTTAGAGAGTGCTAATAAGCTAATAGAAGCAATACTGAAGGCCTTGTGTTCGAGATAAATTCCAACAGCTTCTCCAGGACTACTTTTTAAGCAAACCAAACAAGCATTTACACTATATTCTTGTTTTGTAAATAATGTCTTTTGTTCAGGATGAAACAAATCGATAATTATCAAAATATTTTATGTATCTGTTCTTGGCTTTTTTAATCAATATTAAATTATCTAACTTTTAGTGATACATTGATACTCTTAACTAAGCAACTGGTTCAGCTGAAACACCTAGCTTATAATAGGCATCAGCATAAAAGTAATTCTTAAGTAGTACTGAAATGGTATTCAGTAAATTAACCTTTTTGCGTTACTTTAGAACAAAAGAAGAAACGTTGCACTTTCCAAAACAAGATTTAAAACTTTAAACAATATCAGTATCACATTCAATCAAAGAAATTTGCTAGTAATTGTCTTTTGTTATTGCTCAAACTGCCATCCCATTGAGTACAATTTGTAAATTTCTTGAAACAATATTTGATGTATTCATAGTTACTGTAGAATCTATGGAAATACATTATGTGTGGAATACAAACAGTTCTGATATTTGAAAGTAAAGAAAAATTATATAATTATACCTGTAATCTTTCACTATTTGAGGCCTTGGCCCGTTAGGCGCACTGTCCGACAGTAAGGGTATGTGTGGCTGCTGGACTCTGTTCAAGGAGTTCTGCCGGTTGCTCACAGTTGTTGGTGGCCTGTATGCTCGGTCAAGTGACTGAGTCTGCAATGGAGCCCCATGTAATTCCTTGGTCTCAGTGGTTGAGTATGAGCTAGATGTGCTCACTTGTTGAGAAGGGTTGTTTGGACTCCCTGGGTAGGAGTGCTCCCCTGCATCTGATGCTACAGATCTAAACAAAGAAAAAAAAAATGAATTCAAACAGCATTTTATATTTCGTTTGGCAGAGTTCCTACTTTATATTAGCACACCTCAGGACTGGTAGCAGCAAAAATAAAACTATCAAAGAAGCAAATTTACTAATCAACATGCAACAGAGGTGATTACTAGAGATGATTTAGAATTTCAATTACAATTGCAACAACTGCAAATCATGCTTACGTAAAATGTTTGTTCAGTAAAATCATTCAACAAATATTAAAACATCTCTGAAGGAAAAATAAATAACTGAAAGGAGAACAACCTAGGCTGCACAATGATTTCGTAGTGACTGGACATAATGTTGGCGCTCCTTTTTGCTTGATCCTTGGCCCAGTTCTTGCTTGGCATACTTGTGTGTGGGATTTGCATATTTGACTCATGCTCATGTGTGTTTTCCATAAGGACTCAGGATTTCTTCTTTAGTTGCAAGTCTTGCTGCCAGATTAACTGCAAACTTCATAGTCTGCTAGTGTGAGTAAATGTGAGCATTTGCATGAGTGTATGACTTATGATGGTTTGGCTCATTTCAGCCTTGTGCCCTCTGCTCCTGGAATAAAATCAGCATCTTTGCAAATAAACTAATTGATTTAGAATAATCTTAGCTACAAGTGTTAGATATTGGAAAAATAGGCAATTACTCAACAAAATACTGTATTCTTTCCAATTTAATATTTCTTAGTTTTAAATTAAGAGTGGGTTTTGAAAAAAGTCCAGTACAGTTGAAATCAGCCATTTACATACACTTAGGGTGAATTTTTGAAAACTACTTTATAACCCCTCCACAGGTTTTGCACTAACAAACTATGAATTTGGCATATCGTTTAAGACATCTGCTTGGGCAAAAGCATTTTTTCCAACAATGTTTATAGACAGATTATTTCAGTTTTTATTGGTTATATCACAGTCCCAGTTGGTCACAAGTTTACTAGTTTGTTTGTTGGTGTGTGTCTGTGTGTGTAAAGTCCCTGTGTGATTTGTCAGTTTGCCTTTGGTGATGCGATCGAAGGAGGAAGTGCAAGTCTGAGACATACAGTACAAGGAGAAGTAAAGGCAGTAGAGGCACATGTTACCACCAGGCAGTACAAATCAGGTAGTGACAAGAATGTTTAGTGTCTCCTTCAAAGATGGGAAGTATAAAATCAGACAGGAAGCGAGCAAGGTGCCTTGAAAATAATGACGGAGACTTGGAACCAGACTTTATGGGAATGTGCTTGACATTAGTCAAGAGAGGTTCAGACTATTGTATCCAGACACAAAAACTCGTCACACACGGGTTTTGCCCAAATGTTTTCTTACTTTTTATTTCAAACTTCTTTTTCCCACAAACCACCAGTCCACCACACCCCCTTTATTCCCATCCTGCCCCTTGTCTTTTAGTAAATCAACTATGTACAAACTCTTAAAGAAACACAGGGTTCAATTCTGGACATCACATTTTCCCCCCTTTCCCCCTTAACCTTCCGTTACATAGTCACTGAGCCAATGCGGGGGAACCCGTGCTCTTTGGGGTCGATGATAACTTTGTGAAAAAGCAGGAATAGTCTGGGAAGATAACCCCAAAGATGTAGCTTCTGTTGGGGGGGCACTGCCAAGTGAGGACCGAAGTCTCTGAAAGTGTAGTGCTGGCTGATGAAGGTGGTGGCACTGCACACAGACGATTAGCATGCCAATGTGACCCATCTGTAAGCTGGAAAGTGGCAGGACCCAGTTGCCTTAGAATTTGAATGGGATCTGACCAGTAAGACTGTAGCTTATTCTTGCGATTTGCATGCTTTACCCTTACCCAATCTGAAACAACCAGTCTGGGTGATTTTGCATGTTTGGCCCAGTCATAATTATGTTTCATTTGATACTGTGACTGTAGTACCTTCTGAGCGGCTTTTGTGGGCATCTGTACCCCATAACCAGGTTTGGATTTTGGTGCTAGTCGCGTTAAAAGCAATTTTAGTTCCCGGCCTATCATTAAAGAAGCAGGGAAGACACCTGTAGTAGCATGCAGGGAAGCTCGTGTGTGCAGCAGAGTTAGATGGAGAACATCATCAAAAATCCTTATTTCCATTAAGTATACTCTGATGCCCTCTTTCAGTCTACGGTTCAGGCGTTCCAACCCATGAATGATGAGTTTAGAAAACGTTCAGAAAACATGTTTTCACTTTGTTATTATGGGTTATTGATGGTAGATTGATAGGTAAAAATGGCAAATATATCCAGTTAAAATAAATTCTACAACACAAAGTGTGCAAAAAGTGAAGGGGTCTAAATACTTCAAGGATCTGTTAAATATAAAGACAATAGACAAGATTTAGCAGAGATATTTTAGAATAGCATTAAAGATTTCTTGCCAAATTCTGGAAAAACTTTTAATCTGATCCTGAAACTGAGAGAGAATATAATGCTTTCCATTTTTAGATAAGATATTGCTTACTGATTAAGCTTTGCAATTGCTTTTACTTTGTTAAAAAGTAAAAGTGTTCAATTTTAATATTATATTTCCAAAAGGAATACATCAGCTTTCAATTTGTTTTTTTTTGTGATGATAGATAAGAGATTAGTTATTTGTTTTTGATTGTTCTGTAACCTGTGAGGATACTGCAGTGAGCTTCACTTCCACATATATTATTTGACAGTAATGAACCTCATTCAGAGTCTGTGAACTTACCATACGAGGGAATTGTCCAGTTTATTTTATGATCATGGGCCCTCTTCAAAAACATGAGCATTTACAGGCAACTTAACGTCACAGGTTTTCCTTTATACTCAGCTTATTGGTATCAAGTGGCAATGTACTGGAATGCAGCAAGATCTGTGGAATGGTGGCAGCCAAAATATGGGTAAATAAGAAATGAGACTCCAACAATGATGAATTTTTCAACCTTGAAGAAGTATGCTCAATGATACCTGCTACCAAAAGTGCTTTTGCATCACTTTAGACAGTTTGCTCTCCCTTTTGCTCAGATACTGAGGTAGAAATTGTCTGTAAACTGTTGCCATGCTGTCATATATCCATAGCATAGCTCAGTTATAATGTTGTTTTTAGAGAATGCAGTCTGTCTGTATTCTTCAGTCCATAATACTGAAGTTGTAAGGTAATGTAATACCATGCTTCTTCTTCTTCTTTCAGCTGCTCCCGTTAGGGGTTGCCACAGTGGATCATCTTCTTCCATATCTTTCTGTCCTCTGCATCTTGTTCTGTTACACCCATCACCTGCATGTCCTCTCTCACCATATCCATAAACCTTCTCTTAGGCCTTCCTCTTTTCCTCATCCATGGCAGCTCTATACTTAGCATCCTTCTCCCAATATACCCAGCATCTCTCGTCTGCTCATGTCCGAACCAATGCAATCTCGCCTCTATGACTTTGTCTTCTAACTGTCCAACCTGAGCTGACCCTCTAATGTACTCATTTATAATCCTGTCCATCTTCGTCACACCCAATGCAAATCTTAAAATCTTTATCTCTGCCACCTCTAGCTCTGTCTCCTGCTTTCTGGTCAGTGCCACCGTCTCCAACCCATATAACATAGCTGGTCTCACTACCGTCCTGTAGACCTTCCCTTTCACTCTTGCTGATACCCGTCTGTCACAAATTACTCCTGACACTCTTCTCCACCCATTCCACCCTGCCTGCACTCTCTTTTTCATTACTCTGTACTGTTGATCCCAAGTATTTAAACTCACCCACCGTCGCTAACTCTATTCCCTGCATCCTCACCATTCCACTGACCTCCCTCTCATTTACACACATGTATTCTGTCTTGTTCCTACTGACCTTCATTCCTCTACTTTCTAGAGCATATTTCCACCTCTCCAGGGTCTCCTCAACCTGCTCCCTACTATCGCTACAGATCACAATGTCATCAGCAAACATCATAGTCCATGGGGACTCCTGTCTAATCTCGTCTGTCAACCTGTCCATCACATTGCAAATAAGAAAGGGCTCAGAGCCGATCCCTGATGTAATCCCACCTCCAACTTCAATGCACCCATCACTCCTACTGCAGATCTCACCACTGTCACACTTCCTTCATACATATCCTGTACAACTCTTACGTACTTGTCTGCCACTCCCGACTTCCTCATACAATACTACAACTCCTCTCGAGGCACCCTGTCATATGCTTTTTCCAGGTCCACAAAGACGCAATGCAACTCTTTCTGGCCTTCTCTAAGCTTCTCCATCAACATCCTCAGAGAAAACATTGCTAACAGCAAACATAATGTAATACCATGCTAAATATTGTTATTTTTATATGCTTTTGTGTCTGCGATGAGATTGTGCAAAATGCTATTGTATGTCTGGAGTTATATATTGTGCAATATTGAAACAAATGTTTGAGAAAGAAATCAGAAGTGTGTTAATATTCTGTGAAATAAAGTTGATTACAAGTATAGAGAGCCTAGAGTCGATATGGAACTCAGAGGGAGATTCAGCCTTGAACTGCTTTTTTTGTGTACAAAATGTCAGTGACCTTTGACTTGCCTCAGCTCTCTTTGTTATATCTTATGACATTATTGTTCTCAGATATCACTGTTTAACATTTTTTTATACACATTAGTCCTAAAAGGTGGAGAGCAATGCCCTCCAATCTTAAGGACAGGGAAACATTGCAATGGAGAAAATCATTTGTAAAGTCCATACAAGTTGTGTTTCAAGCCATATGTTGCATTCAAATTTTTGGTTCGCATCCTAGTTTTTGTTTGACTGTTCAGATTAATTTTGTAAGCTACTCACATCTGATATAACTGTTTACTTTTATTTATTCTGAATATGCAAAATTATTAAAAATTAATTCATCAGAGAGATGTAATACAGTAAAAAGCCATGAATACAAGCTGCATGTAGACTGCAAGACTATTCACAGTGCAGGCCATTTGCAAATTTGTCAGCTCAAGCTGAAATTTTCAAAGGTGCTTTGAATACTGAATGGCAGAAGGGCTGCTGCCTTGCAGTAAGGGGGTCACGTTCCGGGTGTTCCCTGCCTGGAATTTGCATGTTTTCCTGGTGCGTTTCCTCTGCATGCTTCAGTTTCCTTCCAAAGGCATGCAGGTTAGAAGATTTGGTGATGCTAAATTGATGCTACTAGTGTATATGTATGCTTGTTTTCACCCTACAATTAGCGGGCACCCCATCCTGGGATTGTTCCTGCCTGTTACGTAGAATCCTTGTCATGGGCATCTTATAAATCTATTCTTGATGCAAACTTTAAATTACTTATTATTACTTTGCATAATTAGACCAGGAGATAAAGCCAGATCCTTTACCACAGTAACTTAATTCAAATTAAAACAAAAAATATACATATTATCAGTTCAGAAACATCTTTGCAGTTTATAATGCTGTTAAACATTCATTTTTATGGAAATAAAGCTGCTTTGGTAAATGACATTACATTAAGTACACAATCTGATTTGTGTCTTCTCACTGAAACCTTAGTAAATCTGACATAGCGTAGCAAATCTCATACTATTCCCTTAGCTGAGGCATCACCAAAATAATATACAATCCTTCAAAAATCTAGAGATACTAATTAATTTTGACAAAATGCAAACTGCTTTTAGAACTTTGGGTGAATTTACAGCCTTTGAGGCGCTCATTAGTGTTAGTCTAAAGACCACCAGGGCCATATTCATTATTCATGACTGAATTTGTCAGCTTTTTATCTTATTTAGACATAAATTTTGATTGTGTATTGTTGAGAGGAGATTTCAATGTACATAGTGATATGGAATCAGACACTTTTAGCAAATGTTTTACTTATTTATACATTTTACCCACACATTAGAGCTACTGGAATTATAACTTATAGAGTTGAGATTCAAAATGTAGTTATTTCTGATTACTACATAATTACGTTTGATTTGGTTTTCCCCTTACCAAACAAAGTGCAACATCTAGATTGTAACTCTGCTACAATCTGCAAAATCTGTAGATATTTTCAGTGGAAAACTATTTAGATCAGCTAACATCAAATTATAATGTGATATTTCAGGGTGGCCTTGGATACAGTAGCTTGCCTTAAAACAAAAGTGATTAAAACATTAATAATAAGAAAATAAAAGCTCTTAAATTACAGTGTCAAAAACTAGAGTGTAGATGGATAGAAACAAAGCTGCAGGTCTTTTGAACTGCATGGACAGAGAGTGTTAAAAAATATGAAAAAGCTCTCTTTAAAGCTCACTCAGACTATGATTCTAAAATAATTGATAACAAAAATAATAATCCTTGTGTATTGTTTAGAACAGTGGCTAATTTAACAAATGGGAATTCAGAATTACAGTGCAAAATGCCATCAGACATTAACAGTACAGACTTTATGAACTTCTTTAATCAAGAGTTGAACACAAAATATCCTAGATTTCAGCATCACATTGCAAATCTAATACTAGCTTGGCATATGTATCTGGCATTGCACAACCTCTTAAGAAATTTTAATTTTGTAACAGAGCAGGACGTCTTATTTTTAATTTCTAAAATGAAACCTGCTACTTGCTTGTTACACTCAGTGTCAACAAAACTAGTAAAAAGATCAATGGATGTTCTGGCAACACCCATTCTTAACCTTATCAATAGCTCATTACTGTATGGAACAGTTCCTGATGCTCAAGAAGTGTCAGTTATCAAACCATTACTTAAAAAATTAGACCTAGACCCACATACACTTAATAATTATAGACTCATTTCAAGTTTACCCTTTCTCTCTAAAACACTTAAAAAAGTAGTTGCCAGTTAGCTTTAGTCTCACTTTACATATCAAAACGTATTTGCGAAATTCCAGTCTGGCTTCTGCAACAATCACAGTACAGAAATGGGACTAACATGTGTTGTAAGTGACATTTTTATATCCTCTGATGAAAGAAATTCTACTGTAATTATGTTATTAGATTTAGACACAGTGTTTAACACTATTGACTATTCTATTTTACTATACAGGCTGGAAAAAGATATTGGGTTCACAGACACTGCCCTTGTTTGATTTAATTCTTATGTATCAAATCGATTCCAGTACATGCAGAAATGTCCTGACAGTACTCACACACAGAAGTTAAATATGGGGCCTTGCAGTGCTCAATATTGGGACTATTACTGTTTACAGATTACATGCTTCCACTGGGAACTATCATTAGAAAACATAACATTAATTTTCACATCCACAGCATAAATCCAATCCAGATCTTATTCTGCCACTGCTAATACAGTGCCTTGTCCTTGGCCATTTCCACTGTATTCCATATATCCACATCATACAATCATTAGTCCTCTGATTTTTCTGAAGTCTTGCATCCCAGTTTTCATTTGCCACAACCACAGAGTCATTCCCACCCTAAATTTATTCTACACTTGCTGCCAGTCTTCCCAGTCCTATGCACGTTTGCCAGTCTTACATCACCTGGGCACAAATTCACATTATAAGATCCACTGACCCCCACATCTTAAAACATAACTTGCACCACCAACCTGTCTTGTACTACACCTGTAGTACAAGTCCAACCTAAATCTTATTCTGCCTTTACGATCAGGATATGTACTGTATATTTCCTTGAACATAAATTTTGTCTTCCTTTCCTTCAGGCTTGAATATTTCTGAATTACTTTCTGATGAAATTCAGTCATTTTACTAAGCATTCCAAAAAGATTAGCCTCATACTATTGTCTATATGAGTGTTTGCCAAGCTTTTCTTCTGCAGTGGCACACTTTTTGTAACCAAAATAATCCTAAAGTGCACCACTATCTTACTAACCACAAACACATAATAATGTATCTCACAGACATGCTCAATTGCCCGAAGGGGCAGTACTACTGGAGAAGCCGGTAAAAAAAGAAGCTCTGAGATCAAGGTTCACAGAAACAGCACTTAGTGACCACTTTGGTGGCATCTCCAAGTTGCTTTGCCCTTTTGCCCACCCCTCTCTGCCTCAGAGGCAACTCGTATGCCCACCATCCACCAGCACTGTGAAGCTCACTGGCTGCCACACACCCAGGACAGATGGACTCAAGCTATGTCCGCAACATAGCAATCATGGACCTGCTTTTATGTCAGCTTCTCCAGGTAGAGTTATCCTCCTCAGATAGATCTCGACCACTTGCAGAGCTTGTCCCTCTCAGGTTCAGACCCAGGAGTGCTGAACTATTATTTCCACACCACTATTTCATGGCACACTAGTTGAAAAGCACTGGTCAAACTGACTATGGCTACTTTCACGCTGCTTGCATTTTTCAGAGAGATGTTTTAGGTGTCTCACCTTCGACACTTTGAAACAGCAAACATAGAAAGCAAAAAGGGGTATCACTTACACCACATCAAGTTAGCCAACTCCGTGTATCATGACAAGAGCAGAAAAAGTCAATGTGTAAGCTTGTCCTTAATCAGTTGCCTGCTGCTGAACTGTAAAGTCAGGTTGGTCTGGTCCAAACTACTTTATCTTCTTTTTCTCTTTAAGTAAATGATTTATGAAAGGGTATTTCATTAAATAAATAGCATCATTTTCTGTCATTCTTCAAGTTGCACTTGAAAGGTGCCATCTTCGTAAAGTTGCGCTTACTCATCTGTAGGTTATGTTATTGGCGGGTGTGAACTGTGAACCACTAATATAAAATGAAATAGTGTGTTGACAACTGTCCAATGACATTAGATTAAAAAAACCTAAAACAATACTAATTCACTGCCAATAAATGTAGGAGTGAAAGCAACCAATTAAAGGGCAGTCTCAGGTCATCTGCTTGCCAAAAGTTCAAGGACTTACATATAATCTCTTTTGGCCAGTGCCTTTCACTCAGGAAATATAGGTATTCACACAGAAATTAAACAAATACAAGTCAGAACCAATTTCTAATCGATGTTAACATGCACTGACACCAGACACATTGTGCATATACTGTACTGTAAACAAATTTATTCATGACTATTTTACATTACCTAATTTTTTGAGTTTTTAAAATATTTGGGGGATTGGAGACCTAGCACCCCACATTACAAAATGCCATTGAACCAAAGTATGTTTTTACCATCTTAAAATTGTTGGAAGATTATGGTATTTTCTAAATATGCAGGATGCTGAGAAATTATTTCAAACATTTATGTCTACTAGGATTCACTTATGTGGTGGTCACTTAGTTCTTTATACAGCTTTCAGTTGATTGAAAATGCTGCTGCAAGAATCATTACAAGAACCAGAAAGTAAGTCCTTACACTGGGGCCTAGGGATGGGAATCGAAAACCGGTTCTTGTTGAGAACCGGTTCCCACTGTTTCAATTCCATGGAATTGTTTGCCATTTTTGCAAACGATTCCCCTATCGATTCCAGTCGCCTCGAATGACGTCACCACGTTGCGTAGCGTCATTTACCCAGCAGGAAACATGGCGCCTAAGCGGCACAAACACTCAAAAGTTTGGTTATACTTTACGAGAAAGGATGACAACAGAGCAACTTGCAATACTTGCAAAGTAGATATTTCATCAAAGGGAGGAAACACTACGAATATGCTAAAGCATTTGCTCACGCGATAACCTTAAATGAATGTCGTGTTTTTGATCCGCTCCGGACTAGTGAATCTCAACCCAGCAGCAGCAGTAACGTTTGCACGTCCTCTCCCGTTAATACGGCAGGTAACTAATCAACTAACATTGCATATTATGTTAGCACGATTTGCCTTATTGCAAAACCTGCTATTACTGTGCATTGCATTTAGATGACCATGACGAGAGAGACAGACAGAGTCTGGCTGGCTCAGATGCTGGCAGTTCTCGCTGCAGTCTACCGGTAGCTTCTCCTTTCACAGAGGCGGGAAAAGTAAAAATTCCTTCCTGAAAAAGCAGATATGCTTATATTTCTGCAAAAGAATTGTTAATTCTCCATAGTTGATGGTTGCAGAATTGCACAGTGCACAGTTCCATTGGACTTGAGTTGATTGTATTTGTTGCTGGCTGATGTAGTTTTATTTTTGAGTGCTCAGCTCATATATACTTTTAAAAAGGAGAGTGTAAATGTTACTGGACATTCTTGTGTAATTGCCACAGAATTATTTATGTTATACTTTGTTGTTGCTACAGAAGAATATTTATTTTATTATTATTTTACATTTACAAATTTTTTTCTGGGGACCCCGTGGCACCCCATCAAGGAGCCGTAGGCTGGGAATCTCTTAAGATCTCACTGTTGGGTTTGTAAGGTCATGCTACTCCTAAATTTCTGTCTTGTTCAAAGATAAGATATAAAACAAAGTTCTAAGCTAATCGACCTGTGTGTTCTCCTTTTTTAAAAATAAGAATCGATAGGAGAATCGATAAAGAATCGAATTGTTAAACAGAATCGAAAATGGAATCGGAATCGTGAAAATCTTATCAATTTCCATCCCTACTGGGGCCTAACTAAGTTTAGTGATTTCAAAATCCTCCTTTTTACATATAAAGCCTGAAATGGTCAAGGCCTGCTTACTTATATAAATTTATCATTATTTACAAACCAAGGCACACATTAAAATCTGAAAATGCCAGCCTGCTTATGGTTCCAAGGAATAGCAAAGTGGGAGGTCATGTGGAATGTTCTACCTGCTACTATAACCAGTGCCTCTTCTTTGTCAGCTTTAAAATCCAGGATGAAGACTCACTACTTCAGTTTAGCATACCATGAGTAGAGCTGCTGATTAGCTGTGCATGCCGTATCTCTGCTATTACTGTAGTCATTAGTACTCAAATTTAAGTAATATGATGTTTATAAATGGTTACTAATCTTACTCTATTCAGTTTCTTTTCTTCTTCATGTGAAACTTGGTGCCACTGCTCTATTGCCAAGTTGTTTTCCTGCCATGGATAAGTCATCTCAAATAAAGAAACACTGGAAAAAGTGTGGCTGTTTTTAATAAATAATCAATTGGCTGGATCCTTCTCCGTGGCCGTGCTCGAACTGCAGAAGTTGGTGGAGTAATTGGGGCGAGATGCACCTGCACATGAAGGTGTGGTCTTTCTCAATTGCTTCATCAGCTTCCTGTGGTGCACCACTGAGATACTGTGCCCACAGAGCCTTAAAAACAAGCAGGCACAGGACAAACGAAAACAGAACGAAAGAGGATCTGAGGTTAAAAGACAGACAGAAAGGCAGGAGCGAGCCAGTGTTTAGAGAGAAGCAGGCGGACGGGAATGGTTCCCCATGAGGTAGCCTGTGAGCAGCTCTCAGGAGGGGGTACAAGGATCACTCCTGCTGAGCAGCCAAGGAACAGGATTGATTGTTACGCTCCGGAGTGTCCTTTCGTTGGGTGGAACCAGCAATCGGCAGTAGTGGGAGGTTGATGCACTTTCTCTGGGTGAAGCCTGGAAAGACAGCAGTGAGTGCAGATCGGGCAGTGGAGACACAGGCCAGATTGGATGGGTTTCTGCCCAGTGATATTTTCATAACGAAACCGAGAACTAGAACTAAAAATATTGTTTTTCGTTTTAAAAGAAGGAGAACTGAAATTAAGGCAAACAGAGAAACTAAAAATAAAAAATAGTTATATGTGAACCAACTAAAACAAGAAAATTGAGTAAAAACAAAACAAACAGCAATAGCATTTTCATTAAATCCAGTTCAGTTGCCCTGAGGGTTCAGTTACGTTGTGCTGTTTACTATGCAATGATCTTCTACATGGCTTACTATAGTCCGTAGAGGACTGTTGTTTGTTTGTTGAGCACATTTGGTTCAGCGGATTGAAGCAGTAAGCACGTAAAGTTGATGATGGCGAGTTTTGCACAGATGTTTGCGGGTTGAAAGTGAGAAAGTAAGGTGTGGAAATACTTTAATTACAGTGCAGATGATGATAAAAGCAAATGTAGCGTGCAAGAAGAAGAAAAGAGTCTCGGAGTTTAACTGCAGGACCAATTGGATCAGTACTTAGTGGAATTGCAGCACTTCTCTGGTACTATGACTGGACTTCAGTACAGGGACATGCGATCAGGTGAGGTATGAAAAGTTAAAAAAAAAAAAAAAAACTAATAATGATAACATAAAATACATTTTCCACTGGTCTGTGCTATAAATTTGATTTTAAAGTCAAAATCACTGAATCAAATACAGGGGAGAAACGCAAGGTGTGGTAGTGACAAGCCAAGCCTCACTTCGGACTGCGAGATCCCTTACACACTGAGTTGATGCATGCAATTTGCATGTACCTGTTGCTGTATCTCTGTGTGTTGTGAATATAATTGTTGCAGACACGTTTATTATACACCCTGACTTTCCACAGTCTGGCTAATATCTTTAATGAATGTGTGTGACATATTTAGTCTTGCTGATTGGATATAAAACCGCAGTGAAAAGGCACAAGTTAAGGCAGACAGTACTGTGCCGCACTGAAGGGGGTGCATGTGAGCCCAAAAAGTGCTTGTTGCTGCTGTTCTTCTACGCAGAGGCTCTGGGCTCCAATAAGTTAGCGATATCAGAAAGTCAAGTGCACTGCAGCGGTCCGTTTATTATTTTTTCTTCCAACTGACTGCCAAAATTTAAGATTAAGACTTTTAAAACTAAATGAAAACAAGGAGGATTTCTACAAGAAAGTGACAGAGATTTCTGTGGAGATCGAAAGGCGCATGGACTTAATTTACAAATAAAGGTAAGACCATAAACGGATTTCAATTATATAAAAAATGGGATTAGACTAAAAAAAAAAATCCAATATTTAAAGACTAAATTTTGACCTTAAATAAAATATTCATTTGTTTTTCTTGTTATCCTTTTGTTGATCAGTCTGTATTAAAATTGATTAAAGCATCAGAATTAAAAGCTTTTAAAAACAACTAAATATTTCAATTAAGGTCAAAATTGAAATCCGTTTTTTTTGTATACCACTCTATACTTTCATTTGTATTGAATGAGTATGAATTGTGAAATTGCAACGACAAATTTAGAACACATGGAGGGCGCACAGCAAATGCGCTCTCTCTCGCTGCTATAAATGTAATGTTCTTTCTTAGCCAAATATGTACTAACACACCTATGTGTGTGTAAAGAATGCTGACGAGGTATGAAACATAACCAGTAGTCAGTGTGCATGCTGCCAAGTGAATAATGAATAAGCTACTCTATTGCGTTCATATATTTATAAATATGACTGAAGGAGTCAGTGCCTCACCAGCCATGAGCCTCGCCGCATGTCACTGCTTCAGTACTGGCAGCAGAAATTATCAACATACAGTCTTGCTGGTGCCCCTCATAGTGCTGAGGACCTTGTCTGTGCATCTGCATTACAGGTGTTCGCCAAGCGAATATTTTTCACGGACGTCATTACCACATGAACAAATCTCTCGAATTGCGTGCTTGTTTAAAGCTTAACAGTAACGTGCTTGCACAGACTGGTTTGGGTTGAAACATTTGATCTTGCTGACTGTACTCATTAGGCCACTTAATCTGTTTGATCATTAATAGTCAAGCTGTGTTTAACGGCATTATGAACTGTGAATTTATTTTGTTGACTGAAACATAACTTGCATTGAAATATGTGTAGGCCAGCATTTGTGGTCTTGGCAACTAAAACTGTACTAATCTATAATAATAAAAGGCAAAGCCCTCACTGACTGACTGACTGACTCACTCATCACTAATTGTCCAACTTCCCGTGTAGGTGGAAGGCTGAAATTTGGCAGGCTCATTCTTTACAGCTTACTTACAAAAGTTAGGCAGGTTTCATTTCAAAATTATACGCGTAATGGTCATAACTGGAACCTCTTTTTTGTCCATATACTGTAATGGAAGGCAGCAAGATGGCCGTAGGAGACTGAGTTGCGTGTCGCGTCATCACGCCTCCCACGTA
>NC_041405.2:39122787-39135287 GCF_900747795.2 Erpetoichthys calabaricus
CCCACTCTGGAGCCAGGCCTGGAGGTGGGGCTCGATGGCGAGCGCCTGGTGGCCGGGCCTGCACCCATGGGGCTCGGCCGGGCACAGCCCGAAGAGGCAACGTGGGTCCCCCTTCCCATGTGCTCACCACGTATGGGAGGGGCCAAGGAGGTCGGGTGCAGTGTGAGTTGGGTGGTGGCCGAAGGTGGGGACCTTGGCGGTCCGATCCTCGGCTACAGAAGCTGGCTCTTGGGACGTGGAATGTCACCTCTCTGAAGGGGAAGGAGCCTGAGCTAGTGCGTGAAGTTGAGAGGTTCCGGCTAGATATAGTCAGACTCACCTCGACGCACAGCTTGGACTCTGGAACCAATCTCCTTGAGAGGAGCTGGACTCTGTACCACTCTGGAGTTGCCCCCGGTGAGAGGCGCCGAGCGGGTGTGGGCATACTTATTGCCCCCCGACTTGGAGCCTGTACATTGGGGTTTACCCCGGTGGACGAGAGGGTAGCCTACCTTTGCCTTCGGGTGGGGGGACGGGTCCTAACTGTTGTTTGAGCGTATGCACCGAACAGCAGTTCGGAGTACCCACCCTTTTTGGAGTCCCTGGAGGGGGAGCTAGAGGGCGTACCTTCTGGGGACTCCCTCGTTCTGCTGGGAGACTTCAATGCTCACATGGGCAATGACAGTGAGACCTGGAAGGGTGTGATTGGGAGGAATGGCCCCCCCGATCTGAACCCGAGTGGTGTTTTGTTATTGGACTTCTGTGCTCGTCACAGATTGTCCATAACGAACACCATGTTCAAGCATAGGGGTGTTCGTATGTGCACTTAGCACCAGGACACCCTAGGCCTCAGTTCGATGATTGACTTTGTGGTCGTGTCGTTGGACTTGCAGCCACATGTCTTGGACACTCAGGTGAAGAGAGGGGAGGAGCTGTCAACTGATCACCATCTGGTGGTGAGTTGGCTTCGATGGTGGGGGAGGATGCCGGTCAGGCTTGGTAGGCCCAAACGTGTTGTGATGGTCTGCTGGGAACATCTGGCAGAGCCCCCTGTCAGAAGTAGCTTCAATTCCCACCTCCGGCAGAACTTCGACCACATCCCGAGGGAGGTGGGGGACATTGAGTCCAAATGGGCCATGTTCCGTGCCTCTATTGTTGAGGCAGCTGACCGGAGCTGTGGCCATAAGGTGGTCGGTGCCTGTCGTGGCGGCAATCCCCGAACCCGTTGGTGGACACCGGCGGTGAAGGATGCCGTCAAGCTGAAGAAGGAGTCCTACAGGACCCTTTTGTCCTGTGGGACCCTGGAGGCAGCTGATAGGTACCGGCAGGCCAAGCGGAATGCGGCTTTGGTGGTTGCTGAGGCAAAAACTCGGGCGTGGGAGGAGTTTGGCGAGGCCATGGAGAACGACTTTCGGACTGCTTTGAGGAGATTCTGGTCCACCATCCGGCGTCTCAGGAAGGGGAAGCAGTACAGTGTCAACACTGTATATGGTGGGGATGGTGCGCTGCTGACCTCGACTCGGGACGTTGTGGGTCGGTGGGGGGAGTACTTCGAAGACCTCCTCAATCCCATTAACATGCCTTCCAATGAGGAAGCAGAGCCTGGGGACTCAGAGGTGGGCTCCCCCATCTCTGGGACTGAGGTCACCAAGGTGGTCAAAAAACTCCTTGGTGGCAGGGCCCCGGGGGTGGATGAGATACGCCCGGAGTTCCTCAAGGCTCTGGATGTTGTAGGACTGTCTTGGTTGACACGTCTCTGCAACATCACATGGACATCAGGGACAGTGCCTCTAGATTGGCAGACCGGGGTGGTGGTCCCCCTCTTTAAGAAGGGGGATCGGAGGGTGTGTTCCAACTACAGAGGGATCACACTCCTCAGCCTCCCTGGAAAAGTCTATTCAGGGGTCCTGGAGAGGAGGGTCCGTTGGATAGTCGAGCCTCGGATTCAGGAGGAACAGTGTGGTTTTCGTCCTGGTCGCGGAACAGTGGACCAGCTCTATACCCTTAGCAGGGTCCTGGAGGGTGCATGGGAGTTTGCCCAACCAGTCTACATGTGTTTTGTGGACTTGGAAAAGGCATTCGACCGTGTCCCTCGGGGAATCCTGTGGGGGGTACTCCGAGAGTATGGGGTACCGGCCCCCCTGATAAGGGCTGTTCGGTCCCTGTACGATCGGTGCCAGAGCTTGGTCCGCAGTGCCGGCAGTAAGTCGAGCCCATTTCCAGTGAGAGTTGGACTCCGCCAGGGCTGCCCTTTGTCACCGATTCTGTTCATAACTTTTATGGACAGAATTTCTAGGCGCAGCCAGGGTGTTGAGGGGGTCCGGTTTGGTGGGCTCAGGATTAGGTCACTGCTTTTTGCAGATGATGTTGTCCTGTTTGCTTCATCAGGCCGTGATCTTCAGCTCTCTCTGGATCGGTTCGCAGCCGAGTGTGAAGCGGCTGGGATGACAATCAGCACCTCCAAATCCGAGACCATGGTCCTCAGCCGGAAAAGGGTGGAGTGCCCTCTCAGGGTTGGTAGCGAGATCCTGCCCCAAGTGGAGGAGTTCAAGTATCTTGGGGTCTTGTTCACGAGTGAGGGAAGAATGGAGTGTGAGATCGACAGGCGGATCGGTGCGGCATCCGCAGTAATGCGGGCGCTGCATCGGTCTGTCGTGGTGAAAAAGGAGCTGAGCCGCAAGGCGAAGCTCTCAATTTACCAGTCGATCTATGTTCCTACCCTCACCTATGGTCATGAACTATGGGTAGTGACCGAAAGAACGAGATCGCGAATACAAGCGGCTGAAATGAGTTTCCTCCGCAGGGTGTCTGGGCTTTCCCTTAAAGATAAGGTGAGAAGCTCAGTCATCCGTGAGGGGCTCAGAGTAGAGCCGCTGCTCCTCCGCATCGAGAGGAGTCAGATGAGGTGGCTCGGGCATCTGATCAGGATGCCTCCTGGACGCCTCCCTGTTGAGGTGTTCCAGGCATGTCTAACCGGGAGGAGGCCCCGGGGAAGACCCAGGACACGCTGGAGGGACTATGTCTCTCGACTGGCCTCGGAACGCCTTGGGATTCTTCCGGAAGAGCTAGAAGAAGTGGCCGGGGAGAGGGAAGTCTGGGCATCTCTGCTCAAGCTGCTGACCCCGCGACCCGACCTCGGATAAGCGGGAGACAATGGATGGATGGATGGATGGATAAAATAGAGTCTCTCATATTAGTGGAAAGTACATCAGAGAAACAAAAGCAAAGGTTTTAGAAGTGTTACATTCTGTTCACTACTTGAAGAAGATTATGGGGAAATCACGAGAGAGAGATAAAATCTTTGATTAGTACTGTGTCATGACTTTATTTGAAAAATAAATTTACATTTACAAGGTTAAAAAAAGAACAATGAGTCTCACAGGAAGGCCTACAAAAAGATTGCAGCTAGTAAGCTAAAAAAATGAACACAGGACTCCATTGCTTTGAAAAGTTAGAATGCTAGCATTGGTAAATCTAAAATGTTCAAAAAAAATGTAAACATAGCAAATTTTATACTGTGGCTCTGGAATTTGCAGTTTTGCAAATGAGTGATAGAGATTTGAAAGGACTTTGATATTCAACAGGTTCAAATAATAAAAAATAAAAAGAACATATGAATGAACCAGATCAGATGTCAGTATGGTAATGGAATCAGTTTGTGGAGTTTTGTGTGACATAAATTTCACTATATATCCATCCATCCATCTACTTAACCCACTTATCTAGGGCATAACACAGGAACAACACTGAGACAGGGCACCAGTTCATCACAGTTGAACACACACACGGGACAATTTAGCAATGCAAATTGACCTAATCTGCATATCTTTGGACTGGGGGAGGAAACCAAAGTACCCACTTGCAAACTCCAGGACTTGAATCATGGTCTTATTATTGCAAATCAGCAGCAATACCACTGCACCACCATTCTCCTGTCAAAGTCATTACTTTTTTCATTTACTGTTTTTATGGCATTCAATAAAAATGTGCTTGTAAAAGAATAATTATTAGAGGGATTTTCTACACACAAATTCATGAATTTTCACTAAGAAAATATTTTAGTAAAATCTGTACCTACTAATATACTTAAGAGTATGGAAGACTATTCCTACCACTCAAAAACACTATTGCATTATTTCTCAAAGGAACTATTGTTTTGTAGCACCAGTTATAAGCAGGCAATGTAATATCTTTGCAGCACAACACAATTATAATTGGGAAATAACACAACACTTTTGCAAAACAATGCAGCAATAGTTTACTTCTTTTACATGGCTGAAATAAAAATCCATATAAGTCAATTTACTCGAAAAAAATTGAACAACGAAAGTGTGCATTTAATTCAAGAAAATAAAATTCTGATAAAAAGAAAATCACATGCTATAAAGTTAAGGTATACACAATTG
The DNA here is from genome assembly GCF_900747795.2 of Erpetoichthys calabaricus. Lineage (NCBI taxonomy): Eukaryota > Metazoa > Chordata > Cladistia > Polypteriformes > Polypteridae > Erpetoichthys > Erpetoichthys calabaricus. The sequence continues at coordinate 39,127,173 of NC_041405.2, forward strand.
TACTCACATATAGCCACATATAGTGAAAGACTCATTACGAGTAGATAGCGAGTTTCAGCCAATTCTGATGTAAAGTTATCTATGATTGGTCATTCATATTACATATTACAGCTGTGCGTAAAAGAGAGAAAAAAATTTGCTTCTATGACAACTCATTTTTATGCATTGTTACACATGAAGCTTGAGTTAGATTCTGTTGGGAATGATGCTTTTAAAAAAGGACTTGATTCTATGCTTGATTTGTAAGTACTGCTTTTAGTATAACTTTGAAGCAGTGTGGCATGCAGTTTAGCAGTACAAGTGTCATGTGTTCAGATACCATACACAGACACTGTCTGCTGCACATTCTCCTTTTAGTTTACTGAGGAGTGCTCTTTCAATTTCAACTTAAGTACAGGCAATGTTTCTTAGCATGCCAGTGAGTACTGTTATGTTGTACTTGTGCCTCCCAACGTTTCATATGTTGTACTTGTGCCTCCCAACGTTTCATGTGACAATCCCCCCTTTGATTGAATGTGACTACATCATGCCACTCATGTCGCTATTTCGTGAACACATGAAAGAAAAAAAGGCCTTTCAGCTAAATGCCTTGTTCACGGTATAATTCCCTCCATGCACAAACACACACACATGCCCCTGTCTATCAAAGGGATTGACTGCGTCATGCAATATTTTTTTATTCTGTTTTCAATTGTGCTCGCCTCTGAAAACCGGAAGTTGGAAGTACAGAGCATGCATGATTAGAAACTGGATAAAAAATCTCACACAACTCTGTTGATCTCTTCGGTGGCAGTAGTGGTGGCTGGGGTAGAGTGGACTGTACTTTGAATAAGTCTCATGTGCTCAAAGCCCACCGACTGCCAACTGCAACTCAAAAGTGGCTTAGAAACACTTATTTAGTTGTATTTATCTGTAACTCTTTCTCAGGACTAACTGTTTCTTTCCCTGTGCCCAGTGCTTCCAAGAAAGGAATTGTCCCATAACCCAGCAGTGGAAGAAAAAAGCAACAACAACAACAAAAATAAATAAATAAAAATGCATTGAACCTCTGTGGAGCAACTGCAACAGAAGACAGGAGAAGATGGGTAAATTACAGCTCAAAACCCCATCTGTACGAATACATAATTATTTGTACATAGTTACAAATTGTTTACTTGTTGCTTCAAGGTGATATACAATGTTTGTGTATGTATATATATATATATATATATATATATATATATATATATATATATATATATATATATATATATATACTGTATATACTGTACTGTATATATATATATATATACACAGTTATATGAAAAAGTTTGGGAACCCCTCTTAATTCTTTGGATTTTTGTTTATCATTGGCTGAGCTTTCAAAGTATCAACTTCCTTTTAATATATGACATGCCTTATGGAAACAGTAGTTTTTCAGTAGTGACATTAATTTTATTGGATTAACAGAAAATATGCAATATGTATCATAACAAAATTAGACAGGTGCATAAATTTGGGCACCCCAACAGAGATATTACATCAATACTTAGTTGAGCCTCCTTTTGCAAATATAACAGGCTCTAGACGCCTCCTATAACCTTTGATGGGTGTCTGGATTCTGGATGGAGGTATTTTTGACCATTCTTCCATACAAAATCTCTCCAGTTCAGTTAAATTTGATGGCTGCCGAGCATGGACAGCCTGCTTCAAATCATCCCATAGATTTTCGATGATATTCAAGTCAGGGGACTGTGACGACCATTCCAGAACATTGTACTTCTCCCTCTGCATGAATGCCTGTGTAGATTTTGAACTGTGTTTTGGGTCATTGTCTTGTTGGAATATCCAATCTCTGTGTAACTTCAACTTTGTGACTGATGCTTGAATATTATCCTGAAGAATTTGTTGATATTGGGTTGAATTCATCCAACCCTCGACTTTAACAAGGGCTCCATTCCCTGAACTAGCCACACAGCCCCACAGCATGATGGAACCTCCACCAAATTTGACAGTAGGTAGCAGGTCTTTTTCTTGGAATGCGGTGTTCTTCTTCCGCCATGCAAAGCGCTTTTTGTTCTGATCAAATAACTCAATTTTTGTCTCATCAGTCCAAAGCACTTTGTTCCAAAATGAATCTGGCTTGTCTAAATGAGCATTTGCATACAACAAGCGACTCTGTTTGTGGCGTGAGTGCAGAATGGGCTTCTTTCTCAACACCCTGCCATACAGATGTTCTTTGTGCAAATTGTGCTGAATTGTAGAACGATGTACAGATACACCATCTGCAGCAAGACGTTCCTGTAGGTCTTTGGAGGTGATCTGTGGGTTGTATGTAACCATTCTCACAATCCTGTGCTTATGCCGCTCCTGTTTTTTTCTTGGCCTGCCAGACCTGGGTTTAACAGCAACTGTCCCTGTGGCCTTCCATTTCCTGATTACATTCCTTACAGTTGAAACTGACAGTTTAAACCTCTGAGATAGCTTTTTGTAGCCTTCCCCTAAACCATGATATTGAACAATCTTTGTTTTCAGATCTTTTGAGAGTTGCTTTGAGGATCCCATGCTTTCACTCTTCAGAGGAGAGTCAAAGGGAAGCACAACTTGCAATTGACCACCTTAAATACCTTTTCTCATGATTGGACACACCTGTCTATGAAGTTCAAGGCTTAACAAGCTAATCCAACCAATTTGGTGTTGCAAGTAATCAGTATTGAGCAGTTACATGCATTCAAATCAGCAAAATTACAAGGGTACCCAAATTTTTGCACAGCCAGTTTTTCACATTTGATTTAATTTCATACAACTAAATACTGCTTCACTAAAAATCTTTGTTCGGAAAACACCCCAGTACTGGAGATGTTCCTAGGAAATGAAAGACATACTACTGTTATCTTTTTTGTTGAAAGTAGAGTAAATTATTATGCAGGCTGGGAGGGGTTCCCAAACTTTTTCATATGACTGTATGTATATATATTATATACAGTATATATATAGATACACACACACTAGCCGTTGCTCACGGCTTCACCCGCGTATTAGTGAAACAGGATAGTGAGGAGGGCCCTGCTCAGCTCTCTACTCCTGACATCACTCTTCCTCCTCCCCTCAGCCCACAACCTCTGTCTCGGATTAGCGCAAATATATTGCTCCTTCAAGTGAACTATGATTCTTAGCGCAATGACAGAAGTCACAAAATCAACTGAAATTTTCAAGCAAATTATAGAAAAAAAAATCTAAATCCACTAACTAATTCTCTCATTCGCTAATTAAGTGGAGTTAAGATTACACTCCGAGGAAGACGTGTGAGTGAGGAGGGCCCCGCCCCCCTCTCCGCAGCCCGATGAGCCTCTCTTGGATTCGCGCTAATACATCAGTACCGCAAGCAAAGTATGATACTTAATGCGATGAGAAAGTCACAAAATGAATGGAATGTTCAAGCAAATTACAGAAAAAAACCTGATCTAAATCCATTAAGTAGTTTTCTCGTGAAAAGCGGACAGACATACAAATGGGTCTAAAAAACTATAAGAAATTTTGCGCTTGGACCATGAAATTTTTAAAAACACTTCTTAGCAAGCACCTATGGGCCAAGGGTAACCTACATTCCAAATTTCAAGTCCCAAATCCTCATGGTTCTGGAGATTTTGTGATGAGTGAGTCAGCTGGTATTTGGCTTTTATATAAATAATATATATATATATATATATATATATATATATATATATATATATATATATATATATATATAAATATACATATATATATATATATATACATATATATATATATATATATATATATAGTGAGCCGGGGGGGGGCTGAAAGCACCCCTGGAAGGCATGGACGCTCCTAACAAAAACCCCTCTTAAAAACGCTGATAGACTACCTTCACATTGCTCCCTTACTTGCTGGGCTTACTTGTGGCTGCTCTGTCGCGTGATATGTTTCTTGCACGGCGGTACAAATACTTAAAAGTATGAACAGCACCTGTCATTTTGGCTGATTGCTTTGTTTCTCTCTTCCCCAGACATCCTCTGCTCCTGTTGCGGGTCCCGCTCCCGTTGTGCTCCCCTATGATGTTTGCCTATTCTTTTAAACGAGAAGTAACTGCATACTGAGCTCGTTTTACTTCTGAAACAGACATGTTTGTTTGAAGTGTTTGAATAAAGTTCCTGTCTCTACAATCTCTGTGCAATTCTGTGACCCAAGCGTGACAATATATATATATATATATATATATACACACACACACATATACATAGTATAGTTCTAAAAAATAAAAATATAGCTAAGAGATTATACAGCTACAAGAAACTAAATGTTTCCAAAAAGGCACAGTGTTTCCAAACAGGGGGCAACTTGTGCCAAACAGTATAACTTTGCAATCCTATAAGATATGACATCTAAACTTGGCACAATGATAGCTGAAAGACTGGGGCACAAAAGAGAAAGAGAGTCCCAAATGTGTGAAAATAAATCAGAATTGAGCTGCAGTGTAAATATAGTCTATATGTACCTGATTGAACAGGCTATATCAGTTTCAGTCATACTGGAAGCCTTTATTACTTCTTAAAATTTAAACCAGAGCGGGGTCGATAATTCTTTAAAGGTCACATGCATATTGCACATTTCATTTGGAGAAGGTATTTAGACTAATGGTGCATGAGACAGGGATGCTCCTTAGTATTTTTTCACAAGTGTTCTGAAACTTGGAGTTGGATAAAAAACAATATATAGACAGATGATTTAGATCTCTTTTAGCTGGAAATGTAAATGTTAAGGTGAGATTTGAACAAACTGCTTCTTAATATATGCTTGATAAAAAAACACGGTATGCTATTTACCTACTGTAGCTGTTGTTTACCTACTGTAGCTGTGCTGCTCTAACAGTTTGTGTGATGCTGGAACATGCAGCCCCCTCATTCAGTCTGCACTATTTATTGACTGATTCCACAGCTCTGATAGTATGAAATGTTAATACACGTGGTGTATTGTTTTGAGGAAAAAAGAAGAAAGGTATTGCTGGTATGCACTTTTTACAGCAATCCTCTGTAAATTCAATAAAGAAAAATTCTCTTAATTTAAATAGGACAAAAAGATGATCCACTTTTGAGTTAATTTCTTCATGTCTGAAAAACATTACATAGGTTCATGTTTAGGGATAACATATAATCCAATGGAAATTTAGTGGACAAGCTAAAAATATGCTCAAAGCAATCATTTGTCATTTGATGATGAAGGGGATGATACACAGTGCACATGGACTTTTATACTGCTTCTCAAATAGTTTTACTAATCCAACCCCCCCGGCTATCACTGGGCTGTGATCTATAAGGGGTTAAATTGCCCATAAATTATATATTTTTGTGTATATATATTAGTTTACATGTTCACACTATTGGTTTACAAGTATTTACTATCAGTTTGCATTCATAATTTATTGTATCATGTACATACAAAATTGGCTTTATTCATATTAACTCTATTATTTTGTTTCTGTACATTATTGGATTGTTTATGAGTTATATTAGTTTATATATGTATGCTAATGGTTTTCACGTGAACCACAGTATATTGATTTCCACTTGTATATCACTAGTTCAGGTGCATTTGTTGTTTTGAGCATCACTGGGAGAGGCAAGAAAATAACTCAAGGGCTGGTAATGCCATTTTCAAGTGCGAAGAGGAATGGATAGTGATACCTATGAATATTTCTTTTTTTGCTGAAGTTTCTGAAAGGGTTAACAATATTTGGTCTTATGCCTGATATGAACACAAGGCTTAATTTAGCTACTTATTCAGCTAGCTACTTATTCACTTGCGGCAAGGTGTTTATTCACTCAGCTTTTGCAAACTTGTTACTTATTGTACATTAAAATAAGACAATATTCTATAACTTGTTTACTAAATTGCTTTATTAAAACTGATCCATTGCTTAAAAAAATAAGTGTTCCACATTTTGGACCTGCACAAATCAGGTCACTTTAATTTTCACAGTTTTACAATAAGAGAGATGCCTATGTTAAATTGCAGTGGGATTTTGCATGACCAAATGAAGGTATATTGGTCAAACTGACTTGCAACTTTGACATGCTCCCATATATAATGCATGGGAATATGATGTTTAATGTGGCAGGCCAGGTGGCACAGTGATAGTGCTGCTGGCTTACAATGAGGATACCAGGGCTTGAGTCCAGGTGGCTCTCTGAGAGGAGTTTGCATGTTTCCCCTGTGTTCATTTGGGATTCCACTGGGCTCCCTTGTTTCCTCCTACTGTCCAAAGGCATGCCAGTTCGATGGAGTGGTAATGATGCTAAATTGGCCTTGATGTGCTTGTGTATGTATAATGTTCACCCTGCTATGGGCTGATTACCTGGCCAGGGTTTGTTTCTGATTTATACTTGATACTTGCTGGCTCCGGCTTCCAAATAACCCTGCTCTGGATAAGCAGGTTTAGAAATGGATGCATGGATGGATGTTTAATGGACTCTAGGGTATCTAAACTTGATATAACTCTTATAATTTGTACTCTTTTGTAAAATGACAGGCTCCTTTGTTATATTGCAGTTGAGTTTTGCCATGGGTACCTGGGTCAAAATGACTCGCAAAGTTACCATTATCCTATTCCTAATTAATGGGATTTACTATGATATTTATTGAGTACTGCAAGATTAAATCATGATAGGCCACCTTAATTTTTGCAGTTTTGTGACAAGATACATTCCTTTGTTAAACTGAAGCTGAGTTTTGGCTGACCAAATGCAAGTGTACAGGACAAATTAAAGATTAAAGAAACATATACTACTACATGGCATGTACAAATTAAAGATTAAAGAAACATATACTACTACGTGGCATGTACAGTGATGTGAAAAAATCAGTTTACCCTTTTTCAGTTGTATATTTGTACAAAAAAAGACATAACTTACAGTAATGTGGTCTTCATCAGGTATTAGTATTCATTTGTATTCATATTCATTAGTATTCATTAATCATATGTCATAATATGCAGTAACGATATATGAAAAACTAACTAAGAAGCTAGTTAAAGCCAAATGGTTCCTGTCAAGTACTCTTGATTGATGCCACCTCTGCAGCATAGACGTTTTAACATTTTAATTTGAAATATTTAGGATTGTGATGACACTTTACATAGGATTCTGTAATGACCTTTGAGGGGCGAATTAGCTGCTTTTCATTACAGAAAAGTTTATAAGCATCATTCTCCAATAAGAAGTATTATTTACAAAAAGGAAATATTCAGGACAGATGTAGTTCCAACAAATCCAGTGAAATTTCAGCCATTATGGTGCTTTGAGATATTGTAAAGCCCCTAAAGGTATACGCAGTTCCCATTAACAACATAATTCTGTGTAAAGTTTACTAGTCAATTTGACCCATGTTCTCCATATCTTGTCCCAGGCAAAACTCAACTACTACTTAACAAATATGTCTTTGTTTTCAAAACTGTGAACAATTGAATGGCTAAATGCGAGTTAATCTTTTAAAGTGAACGTGAAGCAACTATTCATCAATCCATTGTCCAAACCTACATCTAGTGCAGAGTAATGGGGAAACTGGACTGGCGAGAACATGCAAACTACACATTAAAGAGTACGTTTGGTATTTTTCAAGTCAAAGTTATTTCTTCACTAGCATGGTATAAATCAATTAGCAGCATTAAATTACAATCTAAAGTGAAGCATATTTTGTAAATTAAAAAAAAATAACTAGTTCACTGTTGCATTTTATAATGAAGAATATGGGTACTATGACCCCATTTAGAAAAAAAGCTACTTTTGAATGTATTAATTTTTCAAGCCAAAGATGTTATCAAATATTGAAACACATCTTGAAATTAAACAAGGCAAAAAGCACAAAAGAAAACATTGTTTTAAGATTCAGCCATTTTAAAAGGAGACCAGATGTATACTTCTTTCTTCATAGGGATAGTGGGCTGGATTCACCTTGGAAAGTCATTGCTAATGTTGTTATTGATACTGAATGTTGATATTCAGATGTAAATTACTGTCTTTGTTCTGTAGACAACTAGACAATAATAACCGAAAAAAGTCACACATACAATCATTTATATTGTTTCACTATGTGGAAGCTTATTTTGTTAGTTCACAA